>NW_026555344.1:24693783-24876117 GCF_029017545.1 Prosopis cineraria | reverse complement strand
AAAGCTCCCCAACATGAAATCATAAGCTCTAATGGATCAACACACATTGACTTGAGCCACACCTTTGATGATAGCAACACCTGGCCAAAGGTAATCTATCCTATCTATAGATTATGATTTCACTCACATCACACATGCTTGTGATAGAGGTGTTGTTGACTCCTAACCGCACCCTAAGGGGCACTAGGGAGTTGCCAGACTACTTGAATGTCCCATGGTAATAGTCCTAATTAATGCAGTACCAAATTTCCTAGGGTACCAGCTCATAAAAATGTTGCACCGGGTGTCCTATAGTGCCAGCTCGACCATGATTTTGTTCTCTCACATCTCTATACACATACATTTACACATACCTTAGTAAACTGCCACCCCTTGTGATCATGCTTTTCACACGCATTTCATTGCTTTTCCACAATTTATACTACTTATATATAATATATAAACATACATACATATATATATAGATAACTCAAAACCAATAACCATTGAACTTCCATTTTGCAAATCAACTTCATGCTAAAATTATTTACAATGCAAATCATATATGGAAATTGACAAGACAATATACATTTACGTCTACATATTTATAATAATTAATAAACTAATAAACTATATGGTTACCTTAACCTTTTTGTTTATAAGAAAGGGTTTCCTTGTGTTCCAAAACCTTACTCAAACTTCTTTTCACAATTTGCAACACATCACACACAAGAATCTACATAATTAAGGCACCTAGAGTCAGCCTCCTCATTGGCTAAAGTGTTAATTATAATAGTAGGTATATAAACATCCTAACTATTAGTTCTAAGTTCATTTCAACCTATTACATCTAATAACTTCTCATTTAGAGTCTTAACATCTCTCTTCTAGCTTTCAGCCATTTCTCTCTCTCTCTTTTAACCTAACTAAGTTGAGTCCAAAGCTTCAAAGCTTTATCCGTTTCCCCAAACCAGTCATAAAGTCCTAGTTTAGTCCTAAAGAACCTTTCTATTATTATGGGTAAGAAAATGATCCCCTTAAAACTTTTGAATTGAATTTCTCACTAGTTTAACTTAAGAGAAGAAAGGATAGAGTCGGAGGTTAAGGTAGTGTTTACCTAATAAGTAACATATCAAAAAACGTCATCTTAGCTCCCAAGATTGCTATCCTAATAGAGATCCTCTTCTTCTCTATGCCTGAACCCTTTTCTCTCTGTTTTTTCTATTTTCATAGGCTAACAATTTCTTATTTCATTAGTTTTTACACCATGCATTGCGGTGCATCCAGCTTCAGCCATGACGGGTGGCACAGAAGGGAATTCCTCACCGCGCTCACACACTCTGCTTTGTAATATTGTTCTTCCACTCAAATCTGTTCATATAACATCCCAAGAAGTCAAAACAATATTTCTACTATCTATAATCCTAATCTCACATTAAATTATAATTCATCTCTTAATTAGTATTAATGCAAGAATTAAAATTCAGGATATTACAATTCTCTCTTTTTTAAGAATTTTGTCCCTAAAATTGAAACAACTAGTAATACACATGTACCTAAGAGAACAAATAAGGGTAGTGTTGCTTCATCTTTGCTTCTACTCTCAGTTGCGTTACCAGGAGTCATACCCTTTCAGAATACTTTCCTTGTCGAATAGTCTTATTCCTCAACTTAATCTTTTATATAGTCTAATTGATAATGTTGGGTCCCCAATACTTTTTTCACTCAGCTCAGTCTAACACAATGGTGATTTTACACCATCTTCCAAAGCTTTATATGGTGCCATCTAAATGTTGGAATGGTAGCTATTATTATATGCAAAATTGGCCAATGACAAGTAATCATCCTAGCTATCACACAACTCCAATACACAAGACCGCAACATATCCTCCAGAGTCTAAATAGTTCACTTTATTTGCCCATCAGTTTAAGGATGATAAGCAGTACTAAACTTCAAAGTAGTACCTATGGCTCTTTGTAATGCTTCTCAAAACTTGGATGTAAACCTTATATTATACCAAAAACCATATCCTTTGGTAGTCCATGCAATGCACAATCTCTTAGATATACATCTCAGCTAACTTCTCTAGATATCACTAATCTTGATGGCTAGAAATTGAGTCGACTTTGTCAATTGATCAACAATCACCCAAATTGCATCATATCCTAATTGAGTTCTTGGCAATTCAGAGATACAATTTAAAAAAATTGTCCCATTTCCATTTAGGTATTTCTAACAGTTGTAATGTCCCAGCTGGTCTTTGATGCTTAATATTAATATTCTGACAAGTTAAGCATAGTAATTACAAACTTGGTTACCTATTTCTTCATCCTAGCCACCACTATTATGCTTCATATCTTAATATATTTTTGTAGCTCCAAGTTGAATGGTGTATTGCTAAAGTGTGCTTCATTCAAGATCACTTTCCTTAAGTCTGCATCATTAGGTACACAAATTCTGTCTACTATACTAAGAATCTATCATCATTAAAATTAAAGTCTTTAGATAAATTTTACTCAACTTCTTCTCGAATACTAAGAAAATATTCATTTTCTAGCTCACCATTCTCAATTCTCTCCAAAAATCACTACTGATTACAGTAGTATAGGAACCAATTAGAGCTTTTAATGGTGTATCTTGTTGAGAATCTATAAAAGATTCTATAAGCTATGCTCCTACACCATTAAATTAGCCACGTATAGCATCTTCCTGCTTAGTGCATTATCAAACTACATTGGCTTTCCCAAGATGGTGTTTTAGCTCAAAGTTATAATCCTTGAGTAGCTCTATCCCCCTTCTCTACCTTATGTTGAACTCTTTTTGATCCACTAGATACTTTAGGCTCTTATGGGTCACTAAACACCTTAAACAACCAAACTATATAGGTAATGATGCCAAATCTTTAGAGCAAAGACTACCATTACAAGTTTTAAATCATAAGTTGGGTAATTCTTTTCAAGCGACCTTAGCTGCCTTGATGTATAAGCCACTACTCATTCATCTTGTATCAACATACACCCCAAGCCTTTCAGAGAAGCATCAATACACACCTTGTATGGTAGTCTTAGATTTAAATTACCAATATAAGTACAGTAGTCAACTTCTCTTTTGACTTCTAAAATACAGCTTTACACCTATTGTCCCAGATAAAAGGTTGACCTTTATGAGTCAATGTCATCAATAAAGAAGCAATCTGAGAGAAACCTTGGTTAAACCATCAGTAATATCTAACTAAACTCAAAAAACTTTGAATCTTCATAACAGAGCTAGGTTGCTTTTACTTCAACACAGCATCAACTTTATACAGATTAGTAGAAATCCCATCTGTTGACACCACATGACCTAGAAATCTAACTTCTCTCAGCCAAAATTTACACTTACTAAGCTTAACATACAGCTTATTCTCTCTTAGAGTTTGTAGCGTAACCCTAAGATGCTTGGCATGCTGTTCCTCATCTTTAGAGTAAACCAGAATGTTGTCGATGAAAACCACAACAAACGGATCTAAATATGGCCTGAAAATATGATTTATGTAGTTTATATATACCGCAGGTGTATTAGTCAGGCCAAGTGGGATGATAAGAAATTCATAATGTCTACAATGCGTCCTAAAAGCTGTCTTAGGCATATCTTCTAACAAACTCTCAACTGATGATACCTGACCTCAATTCAATCTTAAAAAAGACTCATGCTCCAATCAATTGATCTAGCAAATTATCAATCCTAGGTAAAGGGTATTTATTCTTCACCGTTACCTTGTTCAACTATCGGTAGTCAATATACAATCATAAGTTGCTATCTTCTTCCTTACAAATAACATCAACAATCTCCAAGGTGATACACTTGATCTAATGAACTCCTTATCAAGAGAATCTTTAATACGCTTTTTCAACTCATTCAATTCTAAGGGCGATATTTGATATGGAGCTTTCAAAATTGGTTTAGTACCTGGAACCAAATCTATTAAAAATTCAACTCCCGTTCTAAAGGTAATCTTGTAAAGTCCTTAGGTTTAGACTGTAAAGCCCTGTTTAACTCGTGCTTTACCATTCCATATCACATAATCAATAAATCAAAATTAGAGTAATAGCCCTTTATTTGTTTTCAAATCATGGTATCCCAACTTCCAAAACACATATTCAAATAAGAGGGTTAATGGAAGTGCGAACACATTCAAAAGACTCAAATATCACAATTCTCAACCCTAGAAAAAAAGGCCATACACCATATGCTCTATTTCATACTGTGTCATGCGTCGTGGCACGCCTCTCCAAAATTCTACTATCATTTTGATAGTAAAATTGAAAACTTTCGACATGCACCATTTTCACATTTGATATCCAATTAGTGTAATTCAAGCGCCCATATGAAGTTGACAATGTATACTAGCTAATAGAACAAGTTTAAACTTGATCTGATAGTTCGATTTAAAATTGAACATTTGGGTGTAAAAAGTCACTTTTTCTTGAGAATTTACACCCTAAGTGTTCAATTCTCATTCCTTTTCCCATTAGACTACTTCGGGCCTCAAACCAAGTCCAAAAGAACTATATACACTTGATTGACATCATAATACATATCACATCATTAGCCCATTTTGGCCTCTCAAAGCCACATTACACGCTTGTGGTCTTATATGAGAAAAACACATATATAACACGTAATCACATAAACAACTAGGCTTGTTCCACTTTTAACCTCCGACTCTTACATATGGGGCTCTGTCTCACCATATGGTCAAGAATCACAAACATACTCAACTCTTCCAAATGGGGCTTTGCCTCACTATTTGTGTCTAATTATCATTTCACCATAATACACATTTAGTTCATATAATCAATCACAATCAACACATATATACACTAGTGGAACAAGTTACAATACAACATATACTTGCTTGTTTTACATTTTGGCCTACCCATGTACCCTCCACTGGGGCACCCTCCTCATAATGCAACATAATACACATATATACAAGCAAGCTTCACAATACAACTCACTTTCTCATATCTATATACAATTATGCATCCTTGTTAGCAACTTAACTCTTAACACATTTATACATTCATGTCTACTCATAGGTAGTAATACCACTACCAATCAAGGCTACTCTTTTCTTGCTTCTTTTCTTGGCCTTCTCAAGCTCTCTTCACCTATGTTTAAAAGTAACGGAGTAAGATATACGTCCCAATAACTCAGACGTAGCCCCAATTACTGATTAGTAAGCAAAATCATAAACAAGTGATGAAGTAACATGTATAGTCATAAAACAGTAACATATGCATATATAAGAATTCATTCTCATCAATCTCATTATACTCATGTAATGCAGTCTTGGTTCCCTCGATAGAGTAAACTCTACACCCGAGCAGGCCCTCCAATCACAAGGAACAGGGGTACCATACTATCGCTTAGATTAGGTCATTTTTGTATAGGTGATCTCTTAGGTTCGTTATGACGGAATCAAGCTATACGCTCTGGATCATTAGGACTTCCTAACCTTATACAGAGTAGGACCACGGTCCCCTACTCTAATCTAAGGTAATCTCATGAATCATTTAATATCCTAAGTCCATCATGGTGAAGTCAAGCTCTATGCTTTAGATCATTAAGATTTCTTCTCCTAGGTCCATCCTAGTAGAGTCATATTCTACGTTTTGGTTCATCAGGACTTCCTAGACCTCCTCACGGTAGAGTCGCATTTCTCCTACCATGATCCAAGGTATATCTCATGGATGCAATACATATCAGTACATGTGTCACTTCTTAAATTCATTTCAATAAATATTCACACACCCACATGCATATACTTTCATAATGTTGCTACTTTATCAGTTCACAATACAATGTTATAGTTATATCAAAATACTTGCAAACAATTTCATAAACAAATAAGGAAAAGAGTTATTCTAGTTACCTTTAACCATTACTACTAAGGGTTACCAATTACCCTAAGCTCCCAAGGATGTAGATTTTCACGAGCAACTTTATAGGTGCTCAATCTACATAATACAGTGGTCCTTAGTCAATTTTCAACACACTTCATAGGCATTGATTTAGCTAAATCGAATCCCTTAACACATGAAATAGTTTAATTGAACATTTTTCAATTTACTTATACATTACTTATAGTCTTTAGCCCTATAGGCTACTCAAACAACTATAACAACTTCCTAATCCATCCATTCACTCAAATTCACCTTATTGACCTAACTTTTAGGTCACTTTGAGCCTAAATGCTCAAAGCTCAACCATTTAACTCGATACTAGTCATAAAATCTTAATTTTGTATTTGATATCCCATTTTATCCTTTATTTTAGATTACAACATCTCAAAATATCATGATTCAATTGCTCAACCAATGAAATTCAATGAAAAAAGGGGTAGAATTAAAGCTTGGGATTGTGCGTTACTTGCCCAATAAGTTATTAATTGAAGCAGATTCCCATGCTCCAGATTATACTTGCCCTAGTAAAGATGGCTTCCTCTTATCCTCAGGACGTGTCTCCAGCCTTTTCCCTTCTAATTTCATGAGCTATTCACGTCAGCTTTAACTAATTTTTGGATGATGAGTTATGGTGCATGTTGCTTCCGCCGTGGTGCATGCCACAGTGAGAAAATTCTCACTTATGCTCGTATTCTATCCCAAATTGCCTCTCTACCCTTCCATCCTATCAATGTATTACTCAAACAACATAAAATATTAACTCAACATCAAAATCACAATCAATCCCCTAATTACTAATTTATCCCTGATTAGTAACTCGTTCCTGGGATTGAAATTTAAAAAGTTACAAATCCAGACATCTTTTCTAAAAATACCTTAGGAAATTTACTTACACTCCAATCTTCTTAATGCTGTTATCATACATACTGCTAACCCACAAAAAGCACCATGTATGCATAACACCCTTGCCTGGTTAACTTTTTACCTTACACAATAGACAAAAATCCAACCTGCTCGGTAGAACTAGTTCCTGCCGTCAATACTAGAAAAGACATCAGCTACCTAGCACAGTCTAGCATAACATTATTAGCTGCTAGCTAATCCATGCTAATAATTACATCAATCCCTTTTATGAGAATATAGATCAAATTGATTATAGATACCTGATCATCAAATACAATCTCTACTTTCTGACAAGCCTTTCTAGTAATATTTAAGGATCTTGAAGTTGTAGTTACTTTAATCGACACAGGCAACTCTTTCAACTCTAAGTTTAGTCTATTTTACACATTCTTCTGAAATAAAAGAATATGTAGCTCCAGATCAAACAGTGCTTCAATCTTACGCACAGATAAAAATTGTACCTCTGATCAGGTTTGGAGCTGCTTTGGCCTCTTACTAAGTCATGATAAAGACTTATCCTGGAATAGTCAACTGCTACTCTGTAGCCTTTATTCAACCTTTGGACAATACTTGGCAATGTGGCCCAACTTTCCACACTTGACCAATACTTGCTCATATCAAATCTACTATAAATGTGGTACTGAGATGATTTTCAAGTGTGAAAAATAAGAGTTGGCATATTAGAAGCTTTTCTTGAAGGTTACGAAGGCCCAATTTTGACCCTAGTATTCCTCTAAATAGACAGGGTCTAGGAACCTTTGGTAAGACTTCACTTCCTTGAAACTCTATAACTACTTGAACTATATATAAGCTTCTTTGAAATATTTCCCAAAAAACCCATAAATGATGCAAACCTTCCCATACTGTCTCTCTTCTTTTTAGCCTTAGCTTCTTTGCCTCTTCTAGCAGTTGTTCACAACTTGTGACACATTTCTTCATAAGTGGTCACATCAAATAAAGCAATCTACTATTGATACTCTAGATGCATCTTTTCTAACAACCAATCTAACCTCCCTGAGGTTAAATCACACATAACTCTAAATTATGACAATCCAGGGCTTAACTCATAAGAATTACCAAGCGGTAGGGTTTATAAATGAATTTCTCAAAATCTATTTCAAGGAATTCCAATTTTCAACTATTCAAATCTCAAACATGTTTTAAGGACTCCAAATCAGAGTTTTGAAAACAAAGCGAAAGCTTGAAAATTAATTGGGGTTAAAAAATGAGTTTTAAAACTCAAAAATAGATTTTTACACAGAATTTAACACGTGCGTCATGGCTTATTGTTCGTGCATCGTGGCATGCCTCCTCTATACCATACACCACAGAGTGAGGCACCATGCGTCGCGGTGCATTGCACGAAATTTGATAGATCAGTGCTGTCATTTGATAGCACAGGGAGCGAACTTCCGACAAGTCCCAAATCTCTGTCCGACGTCCGATTGAGGTGGTTTCGGTGTCTACACAGAGCTTTCTCCTAGATTTAGCTAATGGTACTAGTTTCATACTCAAATTCATTTCCTATCAAAAGTTTGATACTAAAATTTATTTTGACACATTTTCACAAAATTTCCCAAATGGGGTGTCCCAACTCAACCACACGTGCCAATAGCCTATACCAACCCTTCGACCACACTCAATGGACTCTTACGGACTCATGCAACACACCACAGATAACTAAAAATACTTGTTTTACAAAATCACTACTCAATCCTAATTTTTACGAAACATAGAGGGGAAGGAAAAGTTGCACAAAATCAACCATTTCATTCATATTTCTCAAAAATACATATGTTCCTACTTGCACAAGTATTTTAGCCCTATCTTCAGGTTCACAATAAAAACTTACTAACCCAGGGCACAAAATACACTAGTTAAACACAAAATCATGCAAGTAGTACACCAATCATGATAATTTATCCTAGTTGGCAATTACATTAAAAAATACACATGTAAACAACTAAAGAGAGACATAAAGAGGATTTACTCCACAAATCCTAAGTCTTTGTGTGTTTTCCCCGATTTGGATCCAATGAGCTAGTCCCTAAAAATATTGAGAATTTAAGGGGTGAGTACAACCACTCAGTAACCAAGTTTCATTTAACCCTTATAATTACATATTAATTATAAATAGATGCAAATAGGCACATAACACATATATCATATAGTATTGGGCCACGGTTCACAAAACTAACAACCATGTGACCTGGCTTGCCATAAAACATTATATCATGTTGTTTTCGAAAACATAACTCAGGGTCATAAAAATAACAACTATGCTCATTTAACACGTGTCGGACCACAAAACTAACAACTATATGGCCGGACTTATATGTATGATCATATGCCAACTTTATATCCTCCTATTACCCTAACACGAAACCAGTGGCTATCATGAGGCTATGTCTTTCACGGATTAACCCAGCCTTTCACTTGTGAGGAGCTACCAGACTAGGGTTAACTCACTCACTTATGTAATGCAGTTTCTCCTAATACTAACAACTATGGGGTGTTGTACCCTTAATCTAGCCTCCTCATGAATTAGTGGAGACTAGTTAGGTTCGAGTCCCTCATAGAACAAGTGGGATAGTCCTGAATCAATCATGCGACAAGGGCTACCTCTCGATTCCAACGGTCGATGCCAAGGCTAGTTTCTGATTCTAATGGTCACTGCTAATACCATGTGAATTTCAATCAATCTATTCCTCTCCCTAGGAAAACTCTTGCCAATGATCATGCTATGCACATTTCACACATAATATGCATTTAACAATCTTTTCTCAAACAAACACTCACATAACACAATTACTTCATAATTTAACACTTAATTCATCATAATTCTCCACCCATAGTAATAAATCACAAGTAATTTCACAAAACATCAAGGGTGGTAGAATCAAAGTTTTCTCTTCTCCAAAACCATTTCTCAATCAAGTATTTGCCAATATGCATTATCAATTAACCATAAGACACATTTCACAACACAATTAACATACAACTATAAAAATTAAGTTTCCCTCGGTTATCTTAAACCTTTCAGAGGTCAAAAGTTTACCCCTCACTATATCAACTTTTCAAAGCTTTAACAAGCTGAAAGGTGCCAAGATGAACCTCTCTACAACCAAATCACAAGGATATCATTATCATTTAGCTCTTCAAGCATTATCAATATAAAACTCCTCATAACCACTACCCATTCATACCCAATGGGCTCATTAGATTCCACTAATGCACATTATCATTAATAACACCTCAAACCATCATTAATGCACATTAACCTCTCCCAACTAACTCATAAATACCCTTTTTCAGATATTAAATGCTCCTATGGACCAACCACTTTCAAAATCATCAATATGGTGTTCTAATACATTAAATCACTCCTACTAATCTCATTTTAACTAATGGAATCGGACTCATACTCTTATGGAGAGAAAATATATCTCCCAACTCAAACCCTACCATAAATAATCATAAATGAGAGAGGGAAGGGAAGGAGAAAGCATCATAATCTTACCTTGGGTGTTTGGGAGCTTCAATCTATCTACAATGGGGCTAAATATTGTGCCCTAGCAGAGCCAAAACCAAGCTCTTCATTTTTCTCCTCTCTTCCTCTTCTGTTTTCACGCAACTCATGAATCTGATTTATTAGATTTTTAGCCGTGCGATGCGGTGCATGCTACCCTCCGTTGCGGCACATGGCACAAAGGAGCCCATTACGTTTAAATTGTCTTTTTGTGCCATGGCGTGTGGCACAAAACACAACTCTTCACTTTTTCATCATCTTTCCTTACCCGGGTGGCCTGCTATCGATCTAAACCCACTTCTAAGGTTGAAATCATAACAATTATGCCAAGTTAAATCCTCTGGCCACGCACATCATTAACTCACTAACTACCCTAATTAAATTAATAAATCAGGGTTGAAATTTTTTGAATGTTACACACTCTGCCTTCCACCTTGTATCATTATGATGTTGTAGATATGTAGAGTAGGCTAACAGATCATTAAACCTCTTAATTAATTCTTCTTCATCTAGATCTCCTTATCTGAATGAATGAAACTCTTCCTCCTTTTTAGTATAAAAGATACTAGGAAAAGTAATCAAAGAACACTTTCTTGAATTCTTCCCAAGAATACCTCACACTACCTGATAGTCTCACTGAATCCCACTATCTCTTGGCTACTCTAACCAGTTGAACTATAGCTAAAGCCGTCTTCTACTCTGATGTACAAGTTACTACCTTGAATATGGTCTTGAGGTACTCAATCCACTATTCATCTTCACCCTCTTTCATACTACCATTGAATGTCAATAAATTGATGATGCCCATAAAAATTAAGAGACACCACAAGTATACAAGTTACAATTGAAGCTAGTAGTAAATCAAGGCCAATCCTTTAGGGAATTAATTAAAATGGTGATTAGGCATTAAATTCTCAAAGTCATTTACATTAAGCTAATAAAACTAGAAATTGATTTTATAATAATTAAAATAAAAATATTAAAAGTGATCAATTAATAAAAATTTCAGCCCATAAATAGACTAAAGTTAACTAAGAGAAGAGCGTTCTAGAGTCTAAATTCCCTATTTGGTTCCTAACCCTCTCGTTACTGCATTAATTGTCATGAAAATCACTTTTGATAATCTAGGAATCTAAACTAATCCATAGTATCTTTTGATTAACAAAGACCCTAATTAATTTAATAAATCAAAATATTACCTTAATTAATTAATTGCATTAGAGACTCTAACTTATGAAGATTACCTAGGTTTATTAGATACACTTATGTTCTTATGGCAAATTAGCTAAACTAATCCTAGGCTACTAGTTCTCAAGATCCACTTTGAGTTTCCTCTTCCAAGGTTCAATCTAAATGCTCAAATCACATTTTGTGGTGGCCAAACACTAAACAAGAACAAGATAGCTCAAGAACAAGTAATCAAAACTTCATTTCTCAATAATTAAATGGTAAATAAAAGTTATTTACACAAATAGGTCCATAGTCCTCTAAAACAAGAAGATTTAGCTACATATAACTGAAATTAAAACTATAATAGCATAGAAAAGATTCAAAACTATCAGCATAGAGAATTGGAAAAAGAGAATACACTTAAAAAATGAGGTAGACTGAAGATTTTCCCTACTTCTTCTTGATCTTAAGCTTCAAGACTTCTCCTCTTGCTCTCCTAAGGTTTTCTCCAATTGTAGCAGCTGAAAGATGTCTCTCTAATCCAAAAGAAATGAGTTATGTAAGGTAATTTTGCATAGAAAATGAAATTGTGCATTTTTGTATTTTCATCTAGTGCTATGGCACTCTGTTAGTGGTTCCATACACTTGTGAGCAATTTTGAAAGTTTTAACAGTGCACAAGAACTTTTGCTTTTATGTCTTGGATTGAAAAGCACCTTTTTCTTATCGCTTTTTTCTTTCTTGCTTTGATGTTGTCATGCCCTACCTATTCCCAATTAATGAATATAAGTAGAATCTTTGCTCGCTTCAATTTTCATCATTTTAAACAATTTTCTTAAACATATTACAATAAATCCACATGAAGCACTTAGTTAAGTTTTCTTCATAAAAGTAAGAAAATGTTTCTCTTTTCCATCGATAACTCCTAAAATATAACCAAAAACATGTCAATAATAACACAAAATAGGGAGTCATCACACCTTGACAGTTAAATCAAATTTTATCCTTAAGATTTTTGAAAACAAGTAAGCATAAAGAACTAATCAAACATAAAGATTGCAAAAATTGTCCAGTCAAAAGTAATTAAACCTTTAACTATTTAGTCTTTAAAGGAATCATTTCTACCTTCTAAAAGAATCTAAGCAACAAGGTAACTAACTAGGCATGGATAAATCACAATAGGTTGTCCCTTACCAGTCAAATGTTGCACTCCATGCTCAATGTGTTGATGACTTGTGTTTCACTCAAGTTTCACTCAGGTTTACCTATTACAATCCATCTACCATAGGCTTGTTTCTCATCTCCATTTCCACTCTATTATCCCAATACATACACAAATCAAAAGGGCTTTATTAAGCTTTGTAATGTATAAGATAGGATGATAGAATGAAATGGGTATAGGACAAAGAAACTAACTTCAATTAGTGCTAAGAATCATCAAATAGATCCCATGGAATATGAGTTATCATCTAAGAGATTTATCAACTAATCCATTATTCTTCTTATACTTTTTTTTCATCATCAAATTTTTTATGCATCCATTATTTGTTTCTTCTCTTTTTTCTATCTCTTTCTTTTCTTTTCATCTTCATCATTTTTCTTCTATTTTTCTCAACTCTTACAAAGCATTTGCATATTCATTACTTTTTAAACAAACATGGACTCTTTTTCTTTTTGTCTTCTTTTTTTTTATTTCCTTCACTAGTTGGCCTACTTAACACCAACTAAAGCAATTAAAACGGATAAAATATAAAAGGATATTTTGATTTAAACAAAAGGGCTATAAAATTATTCATTTTTTTTTCAAAAGGCTAAGGCTCAAAGGGATAAAATAAAGGATTTAATATGAGTAGGTAGAACCTTTGGCCAAAATTTTTATGAAAAAGAAGGCTTAAATCATCTTTGTGCAAACAAAAAGGCATTTGAAATCTCAAGAGAGATTCAAGACAAATTTTAGAGATGGAATCATAATAAGTAAATTCTCTCTTAAAAGAAATGAAAATTTAGGCTCAAATTCCTCACAAGCTTTTTGGACTCCCTAAGTTAGGTTATCCAAGCCTAATTCTTTGCCTAATTGCAAACATCCAATGAAAAGGTATAGAATTCCAATTCAACTTAATACCTTCAAGTTCAAGCACAACTAATCTTGACAACATTCACAAATAAACCAAAGACACAAGACATAAATAAATAAAATTTTTTAACAACAAATATATACAAAAAGGATTAAAAATACCAATATTTAAAAAAATTAAAGACACTCAATTAATTAAAGAAAGACCAACATGAGAACACAAAAATTTGAGGACAAGTAAGGCAATGCAAAGTTAGGTTCACCTTCCCCCACACCTAAACAACACATTGTCCACAATGTAAAAACTGGATGAACAATAAAAAAAAAGAGAAAGAGGAAGAAAGAAATTGACACTGCCTTGATAGAATGGAGAAATGTAAGTGATCCAAATGTAGAGAGAAAGGATGAAAACCCTATAATCTATAGAATATCCAAGGAGACATAGAACAAGGACATAAGACCTTATAATTTTTTTAAGGTAAAAAACAAAGTTAAAGAGAATGCATAAGTAGTCCTACAATCATCCAAAAGAAAATTAATTAAGATACAAATTAAGGTCCCCTTAAGTAGGACAAACTAACATGCGAGAGACAGGCATCACTCAATTACTACAACCATGTCCCATAGTATAAAGACATTATGCTGAAATTGCTCTAATCGCACTGTAAGATCAGCAAGCATTTTGAGAACACGTACCTTAAATGGCATAGATGGCCCACTTGGCTCATCAGTAGTAGGTGCCATTTCTTGTTCCATAGCGACATTTATTTCCTATCTTTAATGATTACATTCCAAGGGGACTTCAGCTTAAAAGGTGGTGGCACTTCCAATAAGTCAATAGGGAGTGATGGAACCCCTTGTTGCGTACACAAGGCAAAAATGAGATGAGGATAGATCATGGTAAATTTTATAGCCTTGGTGTCTTGGGTCATAGCTTGTATTATCAAAACCAGGTTAGACTGGATGATGGCTACTAAGTCTAATAATTGCTTTGTCATGATATAATAAATCAGCACAGTTTTATCGTCTGAGATTTTATGAACATGGGAGGTGGGCAAGACATTATGAATGACAAAGTAATGCCATAATTTAATAGCCTCTTGTAGGTCTGAATGGCAAAGTCCCAGATTCTATTTAGCCTTTCTTGAAGTCAAGCTCTTAGTAATCAACTTATAAGGGTAGGTTGACTAGTCCTTCATCAACTCTTAGTAGCGACAAGAGTCAATTATTTGAAGATCACAATAAGTCTTTATGGAATCCGTAATGAGGTGAATAAATTTTCCTCTCACATAAGATTTGCTCTTTAGACGAAATAAAGCATTAATGAAGAACTCACACACTAAAGATAGATAACCAATTTTTAGAGGGAAGCAAAGTAATTTCCATTGGTTATCTTGAATAATCTCAAAAGCTAGGTGTGGGTCATCATAAGGGAAAGCCCATTCGTGGATGAGGTCATTGTTAGAAAAGCTATGAATTTCTAAGCTCAGCAGCTGGTGCATAAAAGGTATCAGTGAGCCATGGCATAGCTTGATTTGCAACCAAAGATAGGGAGTCTTCATGATAAGGAGCAGAAGCATGTGACTTGGCAGATCACTTGGTTTGGGATAAAGTGGCCTTTAATGAAGTTTTATGTTTGGTAGTCTTTTGCTTGTTTGAAGGTACCATTGTGGAGCTATAAGAAACCAACTAACACATAAAACAAAGTAATACACACATGAATTTAGTCATAAGAAGTGGAAGAAAATTAGCAATCTACTTGAACCAATTAGTTAAAACAAAGCATAGTAAGGAGAGAAAAATAACAACTCCTTCAACTTTCAATATAAAAACCAAGCTAGATAATAGAAAATTCAAAACCACTTGAAAAATTCAAAACATCAATAGTAATGCTTCATAACTCATAACCTTACAAATAAACCCCAATGAACTTCATCAGTAAAGTTCATTAAAACCCTTAAGTAAGACACAGAATAATTCCAACCAAATAAGAGAATTTTAAAATGCATTACAATTAGATAGTTAGTAATAAACCAATAGCAATATGTCTCAAAAACACAATAAAGACATGGTAAAAAGAAAGATCAGTTTAAGATACACCCAACACAAAAATAGTGTAATGAGCAACCATTGACAATAGAAGAATGCCATAATAAAAGGCTAATGCTAAATTAATCAAGGAAATTCATATAAACACCTTTGATCAAATTTGAACAGCAAAAGATCAATGTGCAAAATGAGAAAAATAACTTCTAAGCACAACCAACATTATTCCAAATTACAAAAGCTATACACAAGAAAAATTCATTAATGAAGCCTCTGTAGCCATATGACACCTTTCACAATGAAAGCCAAATACAAAATTCAGTAGAATGTTTTACTAAATATCCATTATAGAACCACAAAGCAGTCATAACATTTCAATGTGTAGAGATGAAAAATAGAATTAAACTATAGCACAATAGTAATCAGAATAAGGGAGCATGCACAGCAGAGATAAATTTGGAATCAATGTCAAGAAAAACCATAGAATAGCCCTAATCAAGCAACAAGTAGTAATGAGATAGCAAGGAGAAGGGTACAAACCTTATGGTAGTCAAACAAAAAGCACGAAGTGAGTAGGAAGAGCAAGAAACAAGTTGAAATCAAAAGTTAGGAAACAAAAAAATAGCTACCCAAAAACCCCTTATAAAATCGCAACACCAAAACTTGGGACCCAAGTTGAGTGAATGAATAGCAGTGATTATTGAATGGCCAATAATGGGAGAGGAATGGTGTGATAGAGGATATGGAAGCAGAATCGTGCTAGTTTAGGGATAAAATTTTGAAACACAATAAAATAACAAGAATAAAAAGACAATGATGAAATTTATGACAAAAATAAATAAAGGAATGAAATAAAAAAAAGATAATGATCAATGATAAGATCCTCTAGAGCACCTACCTCTAGGAACCTCAACCTCTAAAGACACCATAAGAGTTAATCATGCTCTTGATCATGTTTATTTCTCATATGAGATGCCACCACAAAACACTAAGGCTCATAAGAGTTATAAACTCTAAAATTAATAATTTCATTCAACTTCTCTTTGTTTACAAAAGGGAGTATGTCTAATATATATAGGCTCATAGGGAAGACTATTTTCTAAAATTAAAACCCTAATTCCCTAATACTAAAAGGAGGAAGAAAATAATATAAAATAAAAGAGAAAATATTCAGTCACATAATTTAGGAGATATGATCCTAAAATTATTGGATTACAAAACATAAAAATCAAAAAATAACATAATTAATCCTAATCTTTGACTAGACTTAAAATAAAAAACTATAACTAGTCTTGCTCTTTAAGAGAAAAAGCCAAGTCAAAGAACCACTAAAATAGAAAAAAATTAAGCAAACAATCAAGGGATCATAAAGGACTCAAAATCACACCACCCTTGACTTCTTCACTAGGATTTCATGTCTCCTTGCTTATAAGAGGCTCCACTTATAGTCTTCCTTGCATTAGGCTAGTGTTTGCACCTCTTGGGCTTGACTCTTCATGGATTTAGATCTAAGCACATTATACATGCCTATATGCTCTCCTTTGGGCTTGAGAGGAGTGCCTCAATGGTCTCCAAGCCCTTAGACTCCTTATACAAGATTGAACAAGGCTTGCTTCATGGCTTTAGTTCGGGCTATTGTTATTAGATCTCCAATATGTTGTAAAGGGTCTTTAAGCATGTTTGATTTGGAAGTATTGGGCCTTGCTCCTTGCCTTGGGCTCCTTTCATGCCACCATGCTCATGATTACTAACCTCAAGCTTCGTTGCCATTAATGCCATGTCATCCATGTCATGGGGTTCATCATTCCCTCCTAATTAGAAAGGATTCATCCTCAAATCTGTAGAATTATATAAAGATAAATTAGAAACATTGAATGTAGCATTAACATTAGCATAAGCACTAGGAAAATTAATCTTGTAAGCATTATCATTAATTCTTTCCAAAACATAGAAAGGTCCATCTCCTCAGGCTTAAATTTTGGATTTCATTTGATTAAGAAATCTCTCTTTCTTAAATGTAACCAAACCCAATCTCTGGGCTCAAAAATCACACGTCTACCTTTATTAGCTTTCTTGGCACATTGCTTATTCTTTCACTTTATGTTTCCTTTAACCTTAACACGTAAGTCCTGTACAAACTCAGCTTTCTCTTGCTATTAGTGTTAGCATGTTTAGAAAAAGGAAAAGGTAAAATATAATAAGAGACAATGGATTGAAACCATAAACAATTTTAAATGGAGAATAAGAAGTAGAAGAATGAAAAATGCTATTATAAGAAAATTCAATATGAGGTAAACAATTCACCCAATTCTTCAAATTCTTCTAAATTATCACTTTTAGCAGTGTAGTTATAGTTCTGTTGTCTACCTCAATTTGACCATCAGTTTATAGATGGACAGTAATGGAAAAAAGTAATATAGTCCTTAATTTATGCCATAGGGTACACCAGAAGTGATTAAGAAACTTTACATCCCTGTCACTCACAATAGTCTTAGGTAAACCATGCAAACGTACAATTTCCTTAAAGAATAAGTCAGTAATGTTAACAACATCATTAGTCTTAGTACAAGCAATAAAGTGTGACATCTTAAAGAATTTGTCAACAACAACAAATATGGAATCTTTGCCTACAGAAGATTTAGACAATCTAATTCCAAAATCCATAGAGATATGTTTCCAAGGGTGAGAAAGGATGAGTAAAGGAGAGTAAAGCCCATGAGATTGGACCTTGGATTTTACCTATTTACATTTAATGCATTTATCACAAATAGATATGACATCTTTTTGTATGTGAGGCCAAAAGAAATGATCAGACAAAATAGCTAAAGTTTTCTCTACATTAAAGTGTCCTATTAAACCACCACCATATGCTTCCTCAGTAAGCAACTCACACATAGAACAAATAGGAATGCATAATTTGTTTTCCTTAAAAAGAAATCCATCAAATCTAAAGAAATCACTAAATCCATGCTTTTCACAAGATTTTTAAATATTTTTAAAATAAGAATTAGATTTATAAAGATCTTTTAGAATCTTAAAGCCAAGTAATTGAGCATGCAAATAAGAAAGTAATGTATACCTCCAAGATAAGGCATTAGCAACAACATTTTTTTTGCCTTGCTTATGCTTAATCATATAAGAAAAAGTCTCAATAAACTCTATCCAGCGAGCATGTCTCTTGTTCAACTTACCTTAAGACTTGAGAAACTTTAAACTTTCATGATCAGAATTAATAATGAATTCCTTGGGTCGTAAATAGTGTTGCCACATTTCTAATGCCCTCTTTAGAGCATAGAGCTCTTTGTCATAGGTGGAATAATTCAAAGTTGCACCATGTAGCTTTTCATTGAATCTATGTGCTTGCAATCCTACATTAAAACAACACCCATACCAATACCAAAAGCATCACATTCAATTTCAAATGTTATAGAGAAATTAGGCAAAACAAGTAAAGGGGCATTAGTCAATATATCCTTTAGGGTTTGGAAAGCCCTTTCCCGTGTCTCATCCCATATGAAGGTCACATCTTCTTAATAAGTTCATTAAGAAGGGTAGTAATGCTAAAGAAATCTCTAACAAATCTTCTATAGAAGCTTGCTAAGCCATAGAAGCTTCTCACTTCACTTACATTCTTAAGGTTTGGCCTTTCACAAAGAGCCTTAACTTTCTCCTCATCTACACATATTCTAACCAATAACAAATCCCAAAAAGATAATAGAGTTGATGCAAACGAAACACTTTTGGAAATCAGCATATAGCTTATATTTCCTTAAGGTGTCAAACACATTTTTAAGATGATTCACATGATCAGTCAAAGATTTACTATAAATTAGAATATCATTAAAGTAAACCATAACAAAATTTTCTATAAACTTTCTAAAAACATGATTCATTAATGCCATAAAAGTACTAGAAGTATTAGTCAAACCAAAAGGTATAACTAACTATTCATATAATCCAAAATTAGTTTTAAAAGCATTTTTCCACTCATCACCCTCTTTTATGCGAATTTGATGATAACCACTTTTAAGATCAATTTTAGAAAAAAATAGAAGTACCATGCAACTCATCAAACATATCATCAAGTCTAAGGATAGGGTAACGATACTTTATAGTATTTTTGTTGATTACTCTACAATCAACACACATCCTCCAAGACCTATCTTTTTTGGGTACCAAGATAATAGGGATAGCACAAGGGCTAAGGCTGTCATGCATAAAGCCTTTCATTATCAATTCCTCTACTTGGTGTTAACTCTCCTTAGTCTCTTCAAGATTAGCCCTATAAGCAGGCTTGTTTGGAATAACAACTCTGGGCAAAAAATCTATCTTATGCTCAATTGCTCTTAAGGGAGGAAGCCCATTAGGAACCTCATCAAGAAATAGATCTCCATAATCCTACAACAAAGAGACAACACTAGAAGGCAAAGTAAGGTTAAAAGTGTCAATAGAAAATAAATATTCTTGAGAATTACAATACGAGCTCGCTCACTCATTAAAGCCTCTTAAATCTCACTTTTCCCATACAATAATATTTTCTTTTCACTATTTTCTTTCACTCCAACCATTTCATTTTTCTCTTTTATCACCTTCTCACTACTCTTTTTTCTCTCTTTTAATTCACTTTGAAGTAAAGTAATACTCTCTTTCTTTTCTCTCTCACTCATGCTATAATGAAGGAGATCTCTTCTTTGCTTGTAATCTTGAGCAATCTTCAGTTGATCTTCATAGGCTTGGATGGGCTTAACAAGATTTAATACAATAGTCTTACCTTTAAAAGGCACATTGTAATAAATTCTGAAACAATCATGGGTAGGCTTACTATCAAACTACCAAGGCCTACCTAATAATAAGTGTTTAGCAAGCATAAGGGTTACATCATATAATACATTACAAGTATAAACCCCAATAGAGAAAGTAATCAATACTTGCCTAAAAACCCTAATTTCAGCATAATCATTTAATCATTACAATTTGTAAGGCTTAAGGTGTGGAATCAAAAGTAGAGATAATTTATCTATAAGTTCTAGCTATGTTAGTGCAACTACCACCACCAATTACCATGCTACACACTTTCTCTTTGATGAAGCGTCTAATGTGAAAAATATGCTCACGTTACTCATGTTCATTATCCTCCTTTGGTTGAATATTGAGATCTCTTCTTGCCACCAAGATAAAGTCAATAACACGATTGCATTCAAGCTCATCATTTGATTCATAGGAGGTAAAATCATCATCAACATTATCAGCATCATCTTTATCAAATTCATGCACACTATCATAACCACCATCATCTCTTAAGATCATAGCTCTTTTATTGCTACCTCTCGTCATGTGGCCTATGCCATGGCATTGAAACACTTAATAGGAGAAGTATATGAATAAGAAGAAGGTTTAGGGTTAGAAGTTTCACCCTTATACTTGGTCTTCATTTCTTCATTGGCCTTGGATGTATCTTTGGCCTTAGAATCTTTCCATTTATAAGCTATCTTAGAGTCTTTAAAGAGGACTTGGAATGTTTGTTCTTATTTCTTTGCTTCAACTTTATAGATTTGTGTATGAGCTCCTCCTTGTCCACAAAAGTGAACAAGCCAAGTTTATCTCTCAACTCTAGCCTCAAGCCATCCATAATTCTTGACATTGCTTCATGTTCATTCTCTTGAATGTTTGCACAAAACTTTTGTAGGATAGGGATTTGTAGTAGAAGATTAAAATTTTAAAGTTCCTATCCTAATATGGACCAAACGAACTCATTTAAGTCAAGGTGGATAGAAGAGTTACCTTTTAATTCTTTGAACTTAACGCACATTCTTTTCAAGAGTTTAGATCTTAGAAGTTGATAATGTAGATTTGCTCCCTCTACTGGTATCCACACGAACAACTCTCTAACACGAATAGCGTGCTAGCGCTCTCAGCGTCCGTTCTTTTTTGAACATTAATTTTCTTTCTATACGGTATTTCGTGGCTCTCAGAGTTTTTTTGCCTTTGGAACTTTTATAACTGTCTCACCTCCTTCATAAAGGACGTCCCTATCTATATATATTATATAGATAAGGTTTTTGTTGTCTTTCACTTAAAAGCCCACAAAAATTTAATTAAATTTATCTTATAAATTTAATCCATAATATCATATCTAATTCGAATTTATCTTATAAATTTAAATTATAAAACTGACATAATATTTTCTTATATCATGTTAGTTATTAAATTTAATCTACCATATAAAATTAAATTTAAAACTAACATAATATAATATAATATGTAATATAATATAATATAAGATAATATGATATATATATATATATATATCACATATACATTTTATATTATATATATATACGAATAATATATACATATATATTTTGAAATATATATATATATTATATTATGTATATTTAATTTTAAATATCATATACACATATCATATATATCTATCTGATATATATATACATATATTAATATATATATTTCAAAAATATATATCTATATATAATTATATTTTGAATTTTATATTTCATATAAATATATATAAATATTTATTAAATAAATATTCAAATAAATATATATATATATATAATAAAATTCATTCACCCTATATTACATTCATTGAATTTGGACATATTTCAGATTCAATGAACTTAGGCATTATAGTTCGAATTGGGCTGTTCTTGCGTGTAACCCTATAGGCCCATATGAAATTGACAGTAGGCTAATTACGCTATCAGCCCACAAGTCACAAGTAGCCTCTAGCAAGCCATTGCAACTACTTAATTCACATAGGCATTGATGATCCAATGTAACCTATCATGTAGCTATATCACATCCTTTTTGTCACGCGATATTTTAGTCAAGTACGAGACATGGAATTGTCATTCTCCTTACTTGACTGTTACTTTCTTGATCTTTGAGTAGACTGACAGTGGCAATAGAAAAACCCTTTTCATTGTAGTATGGCTATACATTTTCTTAGTCTTACCCATCGAGGGGCCCAGTAATATCTCTCACTTAATGTGAGGGAATTCTATCTTGACCACTCATATTCCTCTACATAAATATCACTAAACTTAAATCACAGCCTTTATAATTAACTAGTCAAAGGTGACTTTTGACTAGGTTATAATTCAATAGTCATCATGTAGGAGTCTATGATGTTCTCAGGTCAAAGGGCTTAATGATATAGTTACATATAAGATAAGCTTATGACTTATACCATGTAGCTTTCTCATAGTGAGTCGATCTAGCACCTTGTACTCTTTCAAGTGCCCATGACGTTAATTTGTATCTCTATAATTAATTAAAGTTATACTAGTCTTGTTTCATCTATGATCCCTCAAAGATGACTAACTAGAGACATTTAGGACAATCACTATAGTTTGTCCAGGGATACAGTTATTATATTGAACATGCAATTGTTATGATAACAAAAGAGAAATTCATTAAATAACAATGTGCATAGTACAATGATTGGCCCTAAGGCACAATTTTCAACGTCCTCCCACTTGCACTAGGTACAATTATTAATTTGTCTAATTCCCATTGTCCTGACATGACGCTTATACTTTACTTGCGCAAGAGACTTTGTAAGAGGATTAGCAACATTGTCTTCTCTTGCTACTTTGCATATTTTTATATCACCTCTATGATTGATCTCTCTAATAAAGTGAAAATGCCTGAGTATATGCTTGGTCTTTTAGTGTGACCTTGGCTCCTTGCTTTGTGCAATTGTACCTTTATTGTCACAAAACAAGTTTATTGGATCTGAGATGCTAGGCACTACTCCTAGTTCAGCAATGAACTTCCTGATCCAAACAACTTTCTTGGCTGCATCTGATGTTGCTATATACTCAGCTTTTATTACAGAATCAGCTGTTATGCTTTGCTTTGAGCTCTCCAACTCACCGCCCCACCATTTAAGGTAAACACATATCCTAATTGTGATTTAAGGTCATCTTGGTCAGTTTGGAAGCTTGCATCTATGTAATCTGTTACACCTGGCTCATCATCCAATCCGCCATATACTAAGAATAAATTCTTAGTCCTTCTTAAGTACTTTAGGATATTCTTAACAGCAGTCCAATGATCCTCTCCTAGATCTGCTTGGTATCTACTGGTCATACTTAAGGCAAATGAAACATCCAGTCAAGTGCACAACATGACATATATGATAGATCCAACTGTCGAGGCATATGGAACCTTATTCATGCAATCTCGCTGATTTTGTGTACTAGAGCACTAGCCTTTGTTGAGATAAAGACATGGGGATGAAACCCCTCTTTGAATCCTGCATACTGAACCTATATAGTATCTTGTCTATGCATGTTCTCTAACTTAAGCCTATCAGCTTTTTGGATCTATCTCTATAGATCTTAATCCCAAGGATATAAGTGGCTTCACCTAAGTCCTTTATAAAGAAATATTTTGTTAACCAAGACTTGACATTCTGCAAGGTAGCAATGTCATTCCTAATGAGTAGGATATCATCTACATATAGTACTAGAAATATAACTGTGCTGCCATTAACCCTTTTATAAACACAAGGCCCATCAATGTTTTGAATGAATCTAAACTCTTTGATTACTTCATCAAAACATTAATTCCAACTCTGAGATGCTTGCTTCAATCCATAAATAAATCTTTAAAGCTTGCACACCTTTCTAGAGTCCTCTAGACGCATAAAACCTTCAGGTTGTGTCATGTACACTTCCTCAAGTAGATGTCCATTAAGGAATGCTGTTTTAACATCCATCTATCATATTTCATAGTCATAATATGTTGCAATGGCAAGGAGAATTCTGATTGATTTGGCCATTACGATCGGTGAAAAGGTTTCATCATAGTCTATACCATGAGTTTGGGTGAATCTTTTTACAATTAATCGTGCCTTGAAGACATTTACTTTTCCATCCATATCAGTTTTTTCCTTAAAAACTCACTTGCGCTCAATGGTTTTTATTCCTTCAGGCGGATCGATTAAGGTCTATACCTTATTATTGCACATAGATTGCATATCAAACTTCATAGCATTTAGCCATTTCTCAGAATTTGGTCCTACTATAGCTTCTTGGTAGGTGGTTAGTTTATTGTGTTCAATAAGCAACATATCATGACATTCATTAATCAAAAATCCATATCTCTGAGGATGATGCCGTGTCCTATCAGACTTTCAAGGGCCTTGTGTTATTTGAGTAGGCTTATATACTTCTTGTGAGTCTTCTCAGTTTTTTATCTATGACTCTGTGCTATTTTGTGGTTCATGAATTTCTTCAAGATGTATCTTGCTCCCACTGGTTCTTTTAAAGATAAATTCTCTTTCTAGAAAGATACCATTTTGAATTACAAACATTTTGTTATCGGTGGGGTTGTAGACATAATATCTCTTTGTTTCTTTAAGATACCCCATAAAAAGGCACTCTGTGGATTTAGGTGCTAACTTGTCTGAGGCTTGTTTCTTAACATAAACCTCACTTCTCCAAATCTTGAGAAAAGACAAACTAGGTTTCTTCTTAGTCCATATCTCATATGGTGTCTTCTCAATTACCTTAGTTGGAACATGGTTTAGTATGAACGTAGCTATTTCTAGTGTATGGCCCCAAAAGGATGGTAGAAGATCTACTTAACTCATCATGGATCGAACCATATCTAATAGTGTCTAATTTCTCTGCTCAAAAACACCATTCCATTATGATGTTACTAGAGGAGTTAATTGTAAGACTATCCCACAACTTCTGAGATGATCAATAAATTCATGGCTCAAATATTCAAGTTGCTTTTGTATTTCATTTTGGAATATTTTGAACATTTAAAAAGATTCAGATTTTGTTTCATTAGGTAGATATATCCATATCTACTGTAGTCATCAATAAAGGGAATGAAGTATAGATAACCCCCTCTAGAGCTGTGCTCATTGGTCTACATACATTTGTATATATGAGTCCTAATAAATCATTAGCCCTCTCACCATGCCCAATAAAAGGTGCTTTCATCATCTTTCCTAATAAACAAGATTCGTAAGTGTCATAAGATTCAAAATCAAATGAGTTAAGAAGTCCATCTTGATAGAGCTTAGAAATGCGTCTCTCATTTATATGGCCGAGACGACAATGCCATAGGTAGATTAGATTCAAATCATTTGACTTGATTCTTTTGGTAGTTATGTTATAGATATCTTTATTACTAGGATGTTCTAGATTTAAAAGATAATGATAAAAATGCAAATCACCATTAGCATAAAAAATGTCATTTTGATAAATAGAGCATTTACCATTCCCAGTAATGGAAGTAAAACCTTCCTTATCTAAATAAGAAAGATAAACAATGTTACTACTCAAAGTAAGAATATAATAGCAATTGTTCAAAACTAACAAAAGCATACTAGGCAAAAGTAATTCATAAGTGCCTATGGTTAAAGCAACAACTCTTGCTCTGTTTCTAACTCGTAGGTCTACTTCGCCTTTCATCAACTTTCTACTGTTTCTGAGACCTTGCACATTTGTACAAATGTGAGAACTACATGCAGTATCTAATACTCATGCAGAAGAAGTAGAAAGGTGAATGTCTATAATATAAATACCTGAAGGAGTAACCCCACTATCCTTCTTCATTTTTAGATCTTCCAGGTAAGGCTTGCAGTTCCTCTTCCAATGACCTGATTCATTTCAAAAGAAGCAAACTCCTTTCTTTGGAGGCTTTGCCTTCTTGGCTGGAGGCTTGGTTTTGGGCTTGTTCGACTCTTTGGTCTTACCATCTGAGCCTTTACCCTTTCCCTTGCCTTGCCTTTGCCTTTCTTTTTCATATCCTTTCCTTTCTGAACCATCAAAACAGTGTAAGGCTTTTAGTTAATGTTTTGCTCAACAGTTTTAAACATCCTATGCAGTTCAGAAATGGATTTCTCCATGTCATTCATGTTATAGTTCATAACAAACTGGTCATAACTTTTTAGGAGCAAGTTCAAGATCAAATCTTTAAAACATGAGTGCTAACTGATGTACCCTCAGCCATCTTGCAGGAGTGTAAGGCCTTTGTGATCTCATACCTCTCTTGCCTTGCATATTGCTGGAACATTTCTTTAAGATGTACAATCATCTCATAAGTCTCCATATGTTCCAAATCTATTTGAAGTTCTAGAACCATGGTAGCTAGCATTAGGCATCCTATATCCACCAAGTCATTGGTGTGCTTTGTGTAAGCATCCCCTTGAGCTCTTGGAGTATTGGCTGTAGGCTCCTCAAGAATAGGTTCATCCAGGACATAAGCCTTTCTTTCCTACTTGAGAATAATTCTCAAGTTCCTGAACCAGTCAAAAAAGTTCATCCCATTGAGTTTGTCCTTCTCAAAGATTGATCGCAATAATAAGGTAGCAATGTTACTAGTCGACATGATTCTACAATAAAATACACAAAGTTAATTTTATATCTCCCACTAAAACTAACAACCCTCAAATTTGATTAATAGGCTAAGACCCATAATATACTTAAATTTAATTCTGCTTTGGCAGGACACTTAAAATTAAGTTATTTAGATAGGTAACTCATTTACCAATTACATCGTATGTAACTCTTAAATCTTTATGGGATTCAATCATCATATGATCTGGCACATTCAATCCCATCTAATGCCTTGAGATCCAAAACCATTTTGATAATCTTAATTAAGCCAAACAATAATGAATCTTTATGAGTAGCACCATTACTCATGCTTGTCTTACCAAGATAACCCAAATGTATCCACTTTGGTAGATCCTACATTTGAGTGATCTATATTTTAACAAGTATTCATTAATTTACAGAATTATAACTTAAGTTTTTAATTAAAGGGTTCGATTTATTAATTTAATAATTGTGTAAAGTGAAAGAAGTTATATCTCATACAAAATCATGCGTATTATGATCTAATCAAAAGCATAATTAAACGTGACACAATATGGCTCACCTAACCTATGTCCATCCCAAGCTAATGAGAGGACCTCTCTAAGAAAATAGATTACATCAAAAAACCTCATTTATACATATGAGGGTATTGAGATGAGAAGGGAATGTACATTTAAAGTTTATAGTGAGAGGCACGACATGCATGCCGTATTTAAAATTTACAACCCTTGTAAAACTAGAGCCCTATGTGTCACCATACCCAAACAACTTCAAGGCAAAGAAAAAACACAACAAATAAACAATTCATATATAATGAAAGGCTATAAATTGTGAATTAGGTTGCTCTACACAGAGTTAGCCATGATGGTCCCGCTATGAGGTGGTCTCGAAGCTTTCAAAAAGCTTATTCTCTTTGAATGAGTTGCTGCCTCTGACCCTTTGAATTCATCAATCATATTGATAATCTAGTTTAAATCATATGAGCAAATGAACAATAATGACATTGAGTACGCATATCATATGGACGAACATTAGTCATATTGAGAACGCACATCATATAGCTAAATATTAATCATATTAATTTATTTAAATGTATATAAATTTGAATATATATAAAATGAGTTAATAGATATATATGTTTCGAAAACATCACATAAAAAACATATATATAGATTTTGAAAAAATCACATAAATTTCAAAAATCTTAAAGCAACGTTCATCCAAAGAAGTTCATCATATAAAGATTTAAGAATGTAATCAAATGAAACCCAACTTAAATAAATATTCGACCCGGCTCTGGTACCACTGTAGGATAGGGATGCACAATAGAAGATTAAAATTTTAAAGTCCCTATCTTGATATTGACTGAACGAACTCGTTTAAGTCAAGGTGGATAGAAGAGTTACCTTTTAATTCTTTAAACTTGGCACATGTTCTCTTTAAGAATTTAGATCTCAGGAGTTGACAATGTAAATCTGCTTCCTCTATTAGTATCCACATGAACAACTTTCTAACTCAAACAGCGTGCTAGCACTCTCAACGTCTGTTCTTTTTTTAACGTTAATTTTCCTTTTTATAGAGTTTTTTGTGGCTCTCAAAGTGTTTTTGCTGTCAAAACTTTTCTAACTATCTCACCTCCTTCATAAAGGACGTCCCTATCTATATATAGTATATAAATAAGGGTTTTCATCTTTCACTTAAAAGCCCATGAAAATTTAATTAAATATATCTTATAAATTTAATCCATAATATCATATCTAATTTAAATTTATCTTATAAATTTAAATTATAAAACTGACATGATATTCTCTTATATCATGTTAGTTCTTAAATTTAATCTATCATATAAAATTAAATTTAAAACTAACATAACATAATATAATATAATATAATATAATATAATATAATATATCACATATACATATTATATTATATATATATATATGAATATATATACATATATATTTCAAATATATATATATATATTATGTATATTTAATTTTATATATCATATACATATATCATATATATATATATATATTTGATATATATATATATATGTGTATGTATATACATATATATATTTCAAAAATATATATAAAATTATATTTTGAATTTTATATTTCATATAAAATATATATATTTATAAATATTTATCAAATAAATATTCAAATATATATATATATATAAAATTCATTCACCCTATATTACATTCATTGAATCTAGACATATTCCAAATTTAATGAACTTGAACATTATAGCTCGAGTTGGGTTGTTCTTGTGTGTGACCCTATAGGCTCATATGAAATTGGCAGTAGGCTAATTACGCTATTAGCCTACAAGTCACAAGTAGCCTCTAGTAAGATATTGCAACTACCCAATTCACATAGGCATCAATGATTCAATGTAACCTATCATACAACCATATCACATCCCTTTTGTCATGCCATATTTCGGTCAAGTATGAGACATGGAATTGTCATTCTCCTTTATCTGACTATTACGTTTTTTATTTTTGAGTAAACTGGTAATAGCAATGGAAAAACCCTTTCCATTATAGTATGGCCATACATTTTCTCAGTCTTACTCATCAAAGGGCCCAATAATATCTCTCACTTAATGTGAGGGACAAATTCCATCTTGACTACTCATATTCCTCTGCATGAATATCATTAAACTCAATTATAGCCTTTATGATCATCCAGTCAAAGGTGACTTTTAACTAGGTCACAGTTCAGTGGTCATCATGTAAGAATCCATGATGATCTCAAGTCAAAGGGCTTAGTGATATAGTTATATATGAGATAAGCTTATGACTTGCACCATGCAGTTTTCTCATAGCAGGTCGATCCAGTATCTTATACTCTTTCAAGTGCCTATGACTTTAATTTGTATCTCTATAATTAATCAAAGTCATACTAGTCTTGTTTCATCTATGATCCCTCAAAGATGACCAACCAAAGACATTTAAAACAATCACTATAGTTTGTCTAGGAATACAGTTATCATATTGAACATGCAATTATTATGATAACAAAAGAGAAATTCATTAAATAACAATGTGCATAGTACAATGATTAGCCCTAGGGTACAATTTCCCATAACTTCAATATATTTAACTCATGCACATAGTCCTTCACAGTCATAACATTTTCAATTTTCTATTTAGCTCCATGTAGTAGTAGCTAGGGACATAAGCCTTTCTTAGGTATCTCTTAAGCTTCTCCCACATTTTACTGGGCTTTTTCCTAAGTTGCCTTCTTTTGTACTATAAATCTTGCCACCAATAAACAGCATATTCAGTGAAATTTAAAGAAGTAGTTTTTACCTTCCTTGACTTAGACAAATCAAGAGTCATGAAGATTTGGTCTATCTTTATTTCTCAATCAAGGTATTTTTTTTCATATTGTTGCTACCCTTGAATGAATGATACTTTATTTTTTGGTCTAGTAAGTCAACATCACGCTTTAAGGATTTCTTTTCCTTAGGAGAAGGGGGCTTTTCATACTCCTAATTATCACTGGGGGTCTCAAGCTTCTTCCCTTTAGAAGAGAAAGTCTCTAGCTCATCCTTACCCTCCTTATGGAACCTATGTTTAAGTTCCAAGTGAAACTACTGCAACTGTGTTTCAATAAGTTCTAAAATAGAGTTCATATCAACACTAGGGGATTCATCCTTATATAACTCATGTTCATAAAAGCACTAGAAATCATATAAGATAAAAATGGATCCTCACACACACAATCTCACATGCTTATTCTTAAGAGAAATAAAGTCACTCGTGTTTTACTAAAAAAAATAATGGCTTTTTTAATAATGACAAACACACTTGTCTTTTACCACTCACTAAGCTTGTGAATAGAATCTAATGGTGAAAACAAATACAAATCAAGAAACTAAGAAATGACCAAGTAAATAACTTCTAAATTAAGAAAACTAGAAAACAAGCACAAGATGAAAAGAGGATATTTTGTTGCAAATTTTTGAATTTTTGAAACAAATAGAAAATCAAAATTTTCAAATAAAATCAAGCTTGCAAAAGGGAAAACCACATTAACAAACAAAAGTAGGAAAGAAAGAAGTGAAAGTCAAAGAGTCAAATACTCATAGAGAAAAAATAGGAAGCCAAATAGTTCAAGAATAGCCTTTTCCTACAATCACAACTCACAGCAATATATATATATATTGTAATTTTTTTTGAATTTTTGAATTTTTTTCCTTTTTTTTGAACACAATAACACTTTTTTTTCCCTTTTTTGCAGGAATTTCTAGGTTTTTTTCTTTTTTTTATTAGGCTAGTAAAATCAAAAATCACATAAGATGGGAAAATCACAAAGGTGAAGAAGAGAAAAACCAAACAATAGAGGTAAATGGGGCAGATAAGAAATGATCACAAAAAAAAATAACTCAAGATGAAGAAGAAAATGAAAGTAACGAAAATGAAGAAGAAGAAGAAGATGAAGAAAGGACAAGAATTCAAACCACAACTAGCAAACTAGCAACAAAAGCTTTGATGCCAATTTGATAGAGGATGCAGAAACAAAATCGTGCTAGTTTAGAGACAGAATTTTGAAGCACAAGAAAATTACAAGAACAAAAAGAAAGAGACAAAATTTATGATGAAAATAAGAAAGAAAAGAAATAAATAACAGGATAATGATCAAGGATAAGAACCTCTAGAGCAGCTGTCTCTAAGAACCTCAACCTTGAAGACACCACAAGAGTTGATCATGCTCTTGATCATGTCTGTTTCTCACACGAGATGCTACCACAAAGCACTAAGGCTCACAAGAGTTATAAACTCTAAAATGAACAATTTGATTCAACTTTTCTTTTGTTTACAAGAAGGAGTATGCCTAATATATATAGGCTCATAGAGAAGACTATTTCCTAAAATTAAAACCCTAATTTTCTAATTCTAAAAGGAGAAAGAAAATAATATAAAATAAAGGAGAAAACATTGAGCAACATAATTTAGGAGATATGATTCTAAAATTATAGGACTACAATACTTAAAAATTAAAAATAATATAATTAATCCTAATCTTTAACTAGATTCAAAATAGAAAACTATGACTAGTCTTGCTCCTTAAAAAAATGAGTCAAAGTCAAGGGACCACTAAAATAAGAAACAATTAAGGAGACAATCAAGGGATTATAAAGGACTTAAAATCATGCCACCCTGGACTTCTTCATTAGGGTTTCATGCCTCCTTGCTTACAAGAGATTCCACTCATGGTCTTCCTCGCATTGGACTAGGGTTTGCATCTTTTAGGCTTGACTCTTTATAGATTTGGATCTTAAGCACATTATACGAGCCTAGATACTCTCCTTTAGGCTTGAAAGGAGTGTCCCAATGTTCTCCAAGCTCTTAGACTTCTTACACAAGATTGAAAAAGGCTTGCTTCATGGCTTTAATTCGGGCTCTCATCATTGAATCTTCAATATGTTATAAAGGGTCTTTAGGCACGTTGGATTGGAAGTGTTGGGCTCCTTGCTCCTTGCCTTGGGCTCCTTTCATGCCACCATGCTCATGATTACCATCCTCAAGCTTCATTGCCATTAATGCCATGTCATCCATGCTATAGGGTCTATTATGGTGGGTAGAGCTAAAATGGCAGATAGAATGCTCAACGAGGATAGAGATAAAGGACAAAGATGAGCTAGTTTGCAACTTAAGATGAACACGATGGTAGATGGTGGATATGGCATAAATGGGGAGGTGTTCGATAGCTAAAGACAGTTAAAGGTGATAGAGGCTCAGGTTTAGGTGAGGAAGATGAGGACGTGTCAGATAGTCACTGGCGTGGGGTGATTATGATGGAGGATAATGGAGAATGGTGGAAGAGAATGACATGTGAAGAAGGAGCAAAGTAAAGGCTTGTAATGGCAGAGGAGAATGGATGAGGCTAAAGAGATGTCAGGGCAAAAAGTATTAGGATTCAAAATTCTAAAAGGTAGGGATCAAAATATTTTTCATAGCCTCCAAAAAAAATATTAAAATTAAAATTTTGAAAATCTATATAGATATAGATATATATATATATATATATATAAATTTATTATTATTTTTTTTAAACAAGAATAATATTTACAAAGTAATGCAAAATAATAAAAAATTATTATGAAAATATTATATATATATATATATATATTTAAAGAAAATAAACAAAATGTTTTTTCTTTTTTTATAAAAAAATGCTCTTCCTAAACCATAGTGCCATGGTACTAAGATCTTAATGTTGTGACACCAGAGAGTCTTCCTGTTGCCTTGCAACGCTGGTGCTCTATTACAATAAGTGCCGTGGCACTCAACTAGAGGTACCATAGCACCAAAGACAAATTTGTAGATTTTATCAATGTTAGCAAAAATGCACCTAGACCAATTTTATCCCCTCAACACCTTGAAACCTTATTTTCATGTGCTCAAACACTTACAAACTCAAGAAATAACTAGATATGTATTTCAACACTCATCAAAACCATAAAATATGTGAAATCATACCCTCTCATAGAATCAAAACTTTGCATCAACTTTACACAACAGATCAATTCAGATTTTTTTTTAGTATTAACCATGACCACACAACTCCAGCATTATGCAATCTTGAAGAAACAACATAATTAAATAGCCACACACCAAAATACCACCCAAATTATCAATCATAGCACAAAAATCAATTCATATTAGCAAGATATCAGTAGTATATAAGCAATGTAACAGTAAAATATTAGCAGCCATATGCATAAAGTAAAGATACTCCCTCTTATGCACTTAAACAACTATCTTCCATGATGTTGGTCATAGTTACCAGAAAAGTCACACTCCAAGGGATATAAAAAACCTATAAAACACAACAAAAACACATGAAAACTACTATAACTAACATAAACACAAAATTAACTAAAATGTCAAAAACCAAACACTTGGGTTGCATCCCAAGAAGTGCTAAAGTTATAGTCTTCAGCCAAACTATCTCTAGGGAATACGGAGGATCTAAGAGCTTGACTCACACCTTAATTCAATCAAAGTCACCACCCAAGTATAATTTTAGGCATTGGCCATTAACTTTGAAAACTCTTCTAGAATCTTCTTCCAGAATTTCAATTGCTCTATAAGGTGTAACAGAAACTACCTTAAATGAACCAGACCATCTAGATCTTAGCTTTCCTAAAAACAACTTCAATTGAGTATTATATAACAAAACAAGTTGTCCAGGTTCAAAATTCCTAGGTAAAATATGGCTATCATGCAATCTCTTAGTCTTTTCCTTATAAATCCTAGAGCTTTCACAACCTTGCAACCTAAACTCACCTAGCTCGTTTAGTTACATCAACCTCTTCTCACCCACTTTGCTTATATTAAAATTCAATTTCTAACAGTCCAAAATACTTTATGCTATAACTCAATAGGTAAATGATAAGCTTTCTCAACACCTATTAATATAGGGACATATCTGTTAGTGATGTGTAAGTTGTCCTATAGGCCCATAATGCAAAATCGAGCTTATCCGCCCAATCGTTCCTACTAGGACCCACAACCTTTTCCAAAATTCTTTTTAACTCTCTATTACATACTTCGCACAACCCATTGGTTTAAGGATGGTATACTAAAGACATTTTATGAGTGACTCCATATCTTATAAGTAATTCTCAAACAACTTATTATTAAAATGAGTCCCTTTATCACTAATGATTGCTTTAGGTATGCTAAAATAGGTAAAATATTCTTTTTCACAAAACGTACAACTATGTTAGCATCATTAGTATGGCATGCTATGGCCTCCACCCATTTACTCACATATTCAACAGCTACTAGTATGTACTGATGATCTCTAAATGAAATAAAAGGTCCCATAAAATATATTCCCTATACATCAAACAATTCAACCTCAACAATACCTGACTGAGAAATTTCATGCCTTTTTGAAATGTTACCTGTTCTTTGACATGCATCACAATAAAAACAAAGCAATTAGCATCTTTAAACAAAGTTGGCCAATAATAACAGCATTGTAACACCTTGCAAGCAGTACGAGAACCACTAAAATGGCCTCTATAAGGAGCACTATGATAAGCATACAAGATATCCCATTGTTCATTTTGAGTACACACTTTCTTAAAATCTGATTAGCACATCTCTTATGCAAGAAAGGTTCATCCCATATAAAAAATTTCACATCATGCAAAAACTTCTTCTTTTGGTATGATTTTAAATCAAGTGGAGTCACTCCATAAACCAGAAAATTTGCAAAATGAGCATACTAAGGCAATTCATTACATTTCACAACAAACACTTGTTCATCAGGGAATTATCATTAATTTTAGTTGCTTTCAACTCATTCTCTAACCTAGATAAATGATCAGCCACATGATTCTCACATCCTTTCTATCAATTATCTTATTGTTAAATTCTTGCAATAACAAAATCCATCTAATTAGCCTAGGTTTAGACTCTTTCTTACTCATCAGATATTTAATAGCAGCATGATCAATAAATACAGTGACTTTAGCACCCATGAAATAAGCTCTAAACTTATCACAAGCAAACACAATAGCAAGTAATTCTTCTTCAATAGTAATGTATTTACTTGAGCACTAGCAAGAGTCTTACTTACATAGTAGATGGGATAGATCTTGTCTTTCCTTTGTCCAAGGACAGCTTGTAAAATCCCTATTATTTCTAGACTTTACCATCCTAAATACACACAAACAACTCAATCACACAACCATATCAAAGTAATAGCCCTCAATTCATTTTCAAAATGCAGGATCTTGACTTCTTAAAACATATATCCAAATAAGAGGGCTAATGGAAGCACAAATGGAATCATACAATTTAATAAAACATAACATCTCACCCTGAAAAAGGGCCATGCATCGTGGCTCACACCACCAAATCATGGCATGTGGTATAGAGCCACGACTCTATTTTTCTATATGCCATCACTACGGTGTGGCACATAATGCACCACATCGCATGTGATGGCAGAATCTACTGTCATATGACAACTCAAAAGTTGAACTTTTGTCAAACACTATTTCCACTTTTGATGTCCTATTAGAGTGATTCAAGCATCTACATGAAGCTTATAAACAGACTCTATCTAATGAGATAATTTTGGACTTGACGTGATGGTCCAATTTAAAATTGGACACCTCACTTTTCTTTTAAAAACTTGAACCTTAAGTGCTCAATTCTCATTTATTGTCCTATTTAGACCACTTTAAGCCTTAAACTAAGTCTAAAAGTACTATATACACCTGATTGACACTTCTAATCACATATATCACATCATAAACTCATTTTGACCTCTCAATGCCACTTTACACAGTTGTGGATTTATATAAGGCACAACAATCAAATCTCTTACTGAGAGTCTAAAGCAAAGCTACCACTAGGGAAGATGAAGAGTCATCAGCAACTCTTTCTAATAATCTCCTAGATTTTCTCTCATTGTTGTTCTACATGCAATCTGCAGCAAGATCATGTAAATAGTTCTAGACATAGTTTACTAGTTATTTTATAATCCCACCATTAGTAATTGAATTCATTTTAGACTTGGATTCAAATGTCAACTGACTACTAAAGACTTGAATCAAAACCCATTTCTCTTGATTATGCTTAGGACTCTACTTCACCAATTGATTAAATCTTTCCCAAGCTTCATACAAGTGTTTACCAAACTATTGATTAAAATTGAGAATGTTTTCTCTATAATCAACCATCTTGTTGTGTGAAAAAATCTAGATTTAAACTTCCTTTCCATTTCCTCCTATAATGAGACACTACCCTCATCTCAATTATTAAGCTAATCTTTAGCTTTCTCTTATAGAGAGTAAGGGAAGAGGTGAAGACAGATGACATCTTGAAGAACCCTATTTTGCTAGAATGAGTAAAATATGTCAAAGAAGTTCACCATATGTCTATTAGGATCCTCATCTTGATTTCTCCTAAATTCCCATTTATCTTAATCATCTTAAGTATGGTTTGCTTAATCTCAAAGTTGTTCACTTAGAAGTCAGGCACTTTATTCTAGACTGATATCCTCTAGCTTGTCTACCTAAGAAATTAGTAACATAAAGCCTATCATTCTCATCCTTAACCATCTCTTCGTTTTTAAGTTTTTCACTAATTGGAGGTTGAGTTTGAGGTAAAGAGCTTTCAAGATTTCTTTGAGATTCCTTGTCCTCATAGGTATCTTTTTCAATCTAGCTCTACATGGCATGCAAATAGTCTCACAAAAACAAGACAAGATTAAGGATCTAACTAAACAAAACATAAGGAAACAAAATAACAAAATAAATGCTTAAGTAAAAATTACTAAAAGTCCTTCAATGCTAATACCAATTGCCTTAACTCCCCAGCAATAGTGCCAAAAACTTGATGCCTATAAAATTAAGAGATATCACAATTGTACGGGTTGCAATTGAACATAGTGGTAAATCAAGGTCAATCCCTCAAGGAATATTAAAGTGATGATTAGGCATTAAATTTTTAAATTCATTCATGTTAAGCTAATAAAATTAGATATTGATTTTAGAACAATTAAAATGGAAATATTAAAACTGATCAACTAAAATAACTTTTAGCCCACAAATAAACTAAAATCAACTAAGAGAAGAGTGTTCTAAAGTTCTAATCCCCTATTTGCTTCTTAACCCTCTTATTACTGCTTTAATTATCTTGAAAATCAATTTTAATAATTCAAGAATCTAAATTAGTCTAAAGTATCTTTCAATTACTAAGGATCCTAATTAATTTAATTAAAAAAATATTAAATTAATTAATTAATTGCATTAGAGACCCTAACCCAAGAGGATTACCTAGGTCCATTAGATACATTCCTCTTCTAATGGCAAATTAGCTAGACTAATCCTAGGCTACTAGTTCTCAAGGTCCAATTTGAGTTTTCTCTTCCAGGGTTCAACCCAAATGCCCAAATCTCACTTAGTGGTGGCCAAACACTAAACAAGAACAAGATAGCTCAAGAAGAAATAATCAAAACTTCATTTCTCAACAACTAAATGGTAAAATCAAAGGTTGTTTACACAAATAGATTCATAGTCCTCTAGAACAAGAAGATTTATCTACACAAAGCTGAAATGAAAAATGTAACAACATAGAAAAGATTCAAAACTATTAGCATAGAGAACTAGAAGAAGAGAAAGCACTTAAAAAATGAGATAGAATGAAGATTTTCTCCACTTCTTCTTGATCCCAAGCTTAAAGACTTCTCCTCTTACTGTCCTAGGGTTTTCTCCATTTACAGCAGCTAAAAGATGTCTCCTCCAGTCTAGAAAAATGAGTTATGTAGGGTAATTTCACACAAAAAATGAAACTATGTTTCTACATTTTTGTTTGCTTCCATGGCACTCCTTCAGTGGTGCCATGGCATCAGTAAGCAATTTTAAAAATTCTAATAGTGCATAAGAACTTTTGCTTTTATGTCTTAGACTGAAAAGCACCTTTTTCTTATCTCTTTTCTCTTTCTTGCTTTGATGTTATCATGCCCCACCTATCCATAATTCATAAATATGATTAGAATCTTTGCTTACTTTAATTTTCGTCATTTTAAACAATTTTCAATAAATTCACATGAGGCAGTTAGTTAATTTTTCTTTATAAAAGCAAGAAAATGTTTCTCTTTTCCATTGATAACTCCCAAAATATAACCTAAAACATGTCAATAATAACACAAAATAGGTAATCATCAACTAAAGCTTATAAAGGTCTTCCAAGCTCGATCAATGGATGAATCAACAACAATTCCATAGCTTGCCTACTATCCAAAGCTTGGGAAGGCCCAAGTCTACTATAAGCTTCCTCCTATAACAATTTGTCTTGACCTTTCCCCTCACAAACCTAATCTCTGCCCTTCAATAATACGTCAGAATCTTGTACTATCTATCTTTTATCTATCATCATATCTCTTAATTCTTCCAACAAGCCATCTTTTCTATCCATTCGTTGGGGCTCATCCAGTTGAACTTCTAGTGCAAGCTCACTCTCAATCGAACATCTTGATACTCAAGTACTTCTCAAAACTCGAGTACCTCTTTTTATTTTCTCCCCTCCTAAGGATGAAAATAAAAGAAAGGTAAGTAAAAAGGAAAGTATGGTGTAATGAACAATATATAAGTTACCAAGTTCTAGGATGAATACAACAAATAATCACAGCAACTAGATTTCAAAACTTGAGAATCTAATACTAACTAAATGTAATGCCCTTATTAACATTACCATTTGATCTTCCACGCAATCTACTAAATTAATTTAAAAACATATTTGAAAATTTTGGGATCCCAAAGTAAACTTTTAAAAATCTTTTTGTAAATGATTCAAGTTGTTCCAATTAGCAAACAGTGAAAGCATTCAACAATTGGAACAATTCTTTGGATGTTCACTCATCTCATAGTTCAATAAGAAACAAAACAATATGTCCTTATCTTCATTTGAAGTAGAGTATTTGGCTACTAGAAGTTGTTGTACGTAGATCTTGTGGTTGAAAACAACAATTAGAAGATTTAGGAGTTCATCTCAAAGAGATTTCAATTAGATGTGTCAACACAAGCACTATCAATTTGGCTAAGAATCTTACCCAACAATCTAGAACATAGCACATTGATATAAGGCATCATTTTCTAAGGGATAATATGTAAAATAAGGATATTGTGCTAGAGTTTATTCCAACCAATAAGCAATTGTAACATCTCGAATTTCTAATCCTGCATTAATGACGATTAGAGATGAATTAGTGATTAATATGGGATTAGGGTTCTGAGTGGTGAAGTGTTATTTTGACTCATTGGGATGTTATATGAACATATATGAGTAGGAGAGTGGAGTCTCGAAGTAGAGTGTGTGAGCATAGTGAGGAAAATCTTCACTATGCCACAAGCTACAGCGGGGGATCGATGCGCCATGACACATAGAGCAGAAATCAAATTAATAGGGATGTGTGTAGCTTGAAAAATAAAAGGGAGGAACGTGGGTAGAGAGGTCGAGTGTGCAGAAGAGCAAAGGCTATGTTAGGGCAAGCTAAATTAGGAGCAAGGATGGTGTCTCCGACTCGTTACTTATTAGGTAAGTCATGTACTGCCATCTACCCTATTTTCTCTTAGTTTAACCAATGAGAAAGTGAATTTGGGAGTTTTAAGGTATTGATTTCTTACTCAATAGTAATAAAAAGGTTCTTTGAAACTAAACTAGTGCTTTATGACTGGTTGTAGTCAAAACGATAAAGTTTTTAAGCTGTAGGCAAGAATTTGTCTTAATCTAGAGAGTAGTGAGAGAAAATTACTACAAAATGTTAAAGTTTGAAATGAGTGGCAATCAATGGTAATGTACATAATTGAGTGTGAAATGTGGATTTGATAATGATTGAGTGCTAAAATGCGATTATTGGCACTTTTGGTCAATAGAGAAATTGACTTTGAATGCCAATTTTGTGTAAATTATAGTGTATGATACATGAATTATGTGAAAGGAGCTTGAATAGAGTTGAAGTGACATAGGTAACCCTTTTTATCAAACAGAAAGGTTGAGGTAACTATATAATGTATTATATTTATTAACTATTATAACTATATAGAAGTGAATATCAAATGATAAATTATGAATTTATGAGTTTTATGCATAATTTGTTATTGAAATGGTTTTAGCATGAATTTTGCATTGTGAAATGAATTTGAAAAGTTATTGATTTCAATGGATATATACATATATGATATGGAAGCATATATGTTGTGTAGAAAGGTGTATAAGTAGTGAAAGTTGTGAAAGAGCATGATCATAGGCGGTGGGAGTTCATCTAGGATATGTGGGGTTGTGTGTGTGTAGAGATATGTAAGTGTAAAATCCATATCGTCAAACTAGCACCATGGGACATCTGGTGTAACATTATACGGGCTGTTACTATGGGTAATCTAGTATAGCATATTATGGAACTATTACCATGGGCAGTTTGGCAACTCTTTAGTGCTCGTTAGGGTGGAGTTAGGAATCAATGACACCTCTATCATAAGTGTGAAGAGGGAAACCATAGTTCGTAGGTGGATTAGATTACCTTTGGGCGGGTATTTCTACCACTGAAAGTGAGCTCGGGTCAACAAGTGGTTCATCCAAAGAGCCTATAGTTTTCGTGTCGAGGAGCTTTAGAGGATTGGCAGATAGTTGATCATGCTAAGGTGTAAAAGTATTTGAAACGTGATTTATGTGTGAAAGTGATAATTTAGTTATAATATACTATGTATATATGTGTTATATGATGATTTTAGTTACTTTGGCATAGTTATTTATGGTAATAGACATTTAATGAACTATATTTGGTTACTAAGATTTTTATCTCACCCGTGGTTATTTACATTTTTTAGGTTCTAGTATTAGTGGGTCAAAGAGAAAGGATATAGGCTGAGTTGATATCTCTTATCTGAAACTCTATAAGATATGGTGTAATGATTTGTAAATTATTAGCCAAAGTATGTATAAGTTGCCTTAAGACTTAAACATGTGCATAATGTGGTAAATGTTGTGTTTTTGTGATTTTTAAACTCCCTAGCCCAGGTATATGTGTGAAAGATGAAATGACTAGAAGGGCTAGTGGATGGATGTAATTATGTGTGAATATAAAATGGGTGGAGGTTATATATAGTGTTTTAGCCATATATTAGATTAAAGAAATGAAATGTGAATTTGGCCCAAAAAGGAGAACTAGATAATTTGTAGGCCAAATTTGTGTATGGACATTGTATTGTGCATATATATGGACAATTAGGTGTGTTATGTCTATTTGGATGTGGTTAAGGCCCAAAAAGTGGCTAATGATATTTGATTTCTGATTGAGACAGTTAAGTGATAAAAATTTGATAGAAAATGGTCAAAGTTTACTTTAGTGTCTAATTTTTGCTAGAAATATTGAATTGGGATGATATTAGTGTCATTAGTTAGATTTTGAAACAAGCTTCACGTGGATGCTTGAACTATCCCAATTGGACTTCGTATGTGGAAATGGCGCATATCTGAATTTTGTATCAGAAACTGCCATTTGATAGCAAATTCAGGTGTGTGCGCCACAACGTATGCACTCGCATGCCGCAACGCACGGCACATAGCAAGCGACTATGGCCTCTATGCCACATGCTGCTGCACATGTGGCATGAGCCACGCCGCACGATGCCAATTTTACTTTTTTTTTTTTTGTGATGCATATGTTTTCTAGATCTTTGTTGCACAACACTTTATTGCTTCCACTGTATATAGTAAGATTTATTCTTGTGTAAATTATATAAAGATTTCTAAAAATATTTTATTGGGATCCCAATATTTTCAATCTTAGGTTCTAGTATAAATCTTGTATGTATTATCTTTTCCTTCCTTGCTCAAGTATTTTTAACTCCTTAAGTTTTCAAGAAATTTTTAGTGTCATCTAATTTACCCCCTCTTGAGTTCCAGCCTATCTAACACATATCATGTGTTAGACCCATTGTAACCAATGCTAGAATTAGTTAGAGCTAAAATGTCAAGTTTTCACTTTTACTACATAGACAAATCACACATGAAACATGCTATGTCACAAGCATGAAACATCTACATAAACTGATGAACTAATAAATGATATGTGAAGAGCCCTTTCACCATGTGTGACCAACTCATGGCTATATAAACCTCTCATATCAATTTTTCCAAATCACTAAAAACTGACTATTACTCTCTCAATCTCTCTTAACTTCTTTTTTTATTCTTCTCTGGCTGTTATAGTGTTTGAATTCAATTACAAATCCTTTTTAAACACTATTTTTCACCTTAGATTCATCCAAACACTTCTTGATCCTCAACCTAATCTTTCTTTCCTATCATTATGAGATGGCTTGTACCAAAGACACTGGAAGGAAACAAAGCACAGAGGTGACCAAGAAGCAAAAATTTACTAAAGCTTTGATTCAAGAAGGCAGTAAATCACAAGCCAATCATCTAAACACAACAGAACTCCAAGGATCATAAAAGAGCCTACGACACCATCTAAACCAATATCATCTAGTTAGTAAGAAGATGCACTGATAAGGCTGTCAAAAGAGTTATCTAAGGATGGTAGCAATGCACCTCCTAGTGATTTCTCTGAAGCAAGTCTTCAAGAAGGAAAGTTACTCAGTATTGAATATCAAACATGCTATAATTAGTGCTTTTCTTCTAGAGTGGTGGTGATTGGACACTTCACTAAGTATGACTCTTTTATCAAAGCTCACAACTTTGATATAGATTAATACTTGAGCAATTACAAAGGTGTAACATCATAAATTTCAATCCTAAGAACTAGTTGCTAAGCAAGGGTAAATTAGTAATTAGGGAATTGATTGTGATTTGGATGTTGAGTTAATGTTTTGTGTCGATTGGTTGTTGTAATAATAGAATTGAAGGGTAGAAAAGTAATCCGAGACAAAACACGTGAGCACAAGTGTGAATTTTCTTACTATGCCACGTACCGCAGTAAAAGCTGTATGCGTTGCGGCACACTGTCCAGGAATCACTTAAAGCTAATGTGAACAGCTCATGAAATCAAAAGTAGAAGTGTGAAAAACTCATCTGGAGGGATGGAGACATTCAGCTCTGCTAGGGCAAGCATTATTTGGAGCTCGAGAATTTGCTTCAATTAGTAACTTGCTGGGTAAGTATCGTGCAATCCCAAGCTTCAATTCTATCCCTTTTCATTAAATTTCATCAATTAAAAAATCAAATCATGAGATTATGAGGTATTGTAATCTAAAAGAAGTATTAGAAACAAACTATCAAATGCAGAACTAAGGTTTTGTGACTAATATGGAGTTAAATGGTTGAGCTTTAAGAATTTAAGCTCAAAATAGCCAAAAGTTAGGTTAAATGGAAAATTCAGGTAAATGAGTAGATTAGGAGGTTATTATGGTTGTTTGAGTAGCTTATAAGGCTAATGACTATAAATAATGGATAAGTGAATTGAAAATGGTTCAATTAAACTGTTTTATGCGTTAAGGGATTCGATTTAGTCGAATTAATGCCTATGAAATGTGTTGAGAATTAATTAAGGGGCATTGTTTTATGTAGATTGAGCACATGTGAAGTTGCTTGTGAGAATCTGCACCCCTAAGAGCTTAGTGTGGTTGGTAATCCTTAGTAGCAAAGGTTAAAGGTAACTAAAGTAACTCTTTTACTTTTTTATTTGTGAAATTATTTGTAAATATTTTGATATAACTACGTGCATTGTATTGTGAACTGATATAGTAGCAACATTGTGAAAGTATATGCATGTGAGTATATGAGTATTAATTAAAATGAATTTGAGATGGCACGTGCACTGACATGCATCGCATCCATGAGATATACCTTGGATTATGGTAGAGGGAAATGCGGCCCTACCGTGAGGAGGTCTAGGAAGTCCCTAAACTTTGACTCATTGCAACTCAGTCTCTAAACTTTTGATTTGGTTTTAACTCAATCCTTAAACTTTGACTCTTACAACTCAGTCCTTATATTTTTAATCATTTAAGTATTAGTCCCTATATCTTAAAAAATAAATTATAAAGATTAAAATTATATTAAAATTTACTACTAATATTTTAAATTAATAAACTCTTTTAATCTTTATAAATATTAAATATTCAAAGTTTAAAAATATTTTTTATCTTTACAATTTTTTTTTAAAATATAAAAATTAATATTTAAATGATTGAAACTATATGGATTGAGTTGCAAAAGGCAAAATTCAAAGATTGAGTTACAAAAAAGTTAAAATTATAAAAATTGAGTTAAAATGAGTCAAACTTTAGAGACTGAATTACAGTTGGATTAAAACTATAAGGATTAAATGATTACTTTTTCTCATAATTAATTTATCTTGATCAAGATTTTTCACAAATTCATATTCTATTTCATTAAATTATAATCCTATGTGCATTTATACCTTGGAAATCATAAATTAAGTTACCCAAAATCTCAATTTACTTTAATAATAGTTCATAATTTTGATATTTAAAAAAAATAAATTCAAAGTTTAAAAATATCAAAGATTTAATAAGGAGAGAATGAAAAATGAAAAAATTTGAGCAGTGAAATAATATTGTCGAGAAGTAATTTTAAAGTAAGTTTCATTGATAAATTTTTTTCTCAAAATATTTTATATTATGAATTTTATATTTTATTAAGATTTAAAATTTCATAAAAATCTATCATGTTTGGTTGATACCTACTTATGTATGCTACGTTCCCCAATGGCGAGTGAGCACGGCTAACCTATGGGAATTTTCCAGAAACTACTACTAGTAAATTTTGAAAATGCCACATAGAGTAGGGAAGAAAAGATTCCAGCTACAAATATATATGTGGTAGTGAGTCTATACCCAACCATAGAAGAAATAAGTAAGGTGACACAAATAATTTCAGTTGTCCCTTTAAAAATTTCAACTGCCCCCGTCATTTTAAAAAAAAATACCTTTTCCCTTATATAATTTCATTTATCCCATTATAAAAATTAATAACCTAAAATGTTATCTATGTACTGTAACCTGAAATAACTATAAAATTTTAGAATGGAAAAGTAAGAATAATAAAAAATTGTTTATAAAAATTTTCATCACAAAAAATTATCTACAATACAAAAGAGGTGTACAGATTTTATTTAATGAACATAAAAAAAAACATGATTCTAATAGATAGAAAAAGTTATTTGTTTATAAAGAGAGTTTTTTATCTTATTATAATTTTATGTTTTATACATTGTTTTGGTATTTATTTCTATTAAATTATACCCTTGATATAATTTAATAGTAGATATCATGAATTATTTTTAAAATATTAACATTTATTTCAAGTATAAATTATACTCCTCCTAATTAATTTTCTATATCACTGTTCAGAACTCATTTGCCTCAACTCTCAGACTATACAAGAACTGAATATATGATTGACAATAACTCCGGCGCTCATCATACTGAATTTCAAGAAAGAATTGAGCTTGTGTACTCAAGTAGCATGACAAAGTGGTGGCTTATGTCTCACAGCAGTTGAAACATTTTGAGAAGAACAACCCGTATGCTAATGATTTAGATTAGCGATAAGTTCCACTTTGAAAATTTAGGGGCATTGTCTTTATAGTGGCTGTGAGTTTGTTTCTTTAGCCCAATATGTTTCTTTGGTTCCTCATTATCTTCTTTCATAAGAACTTGCAAGAACATCGCCCACTTTTATCTCATCAAAGTACACGATTTACTAGAGATCAATCTGTTGAAGAACAACACCCACTTCTGCCTCTTCATTATCTCCAACACAAACAAGCCAAAAAAAAAAAAATTTGAGCCAAAAGTTTTCTGCAATTTATTTCAGATTTTGCTATAGAAGCAATATCCATCCAGAGTTTTAACTCTTGATAACAACAAACCATACAAGATTAATGTACATATGGTTAAGAAGTCCCTTTACTACGTTGCCCCTTCACTATATAGGAACAAATCCTCAAAAATTGAAATCCATCCATTTTGTACAACATAAAATCTCAGGAGAATGACAAGCAAGGACCTCGTAAAAATATTAATGTCAAATTAAAATTTCTTCAATACTAACATTTCCAAATTCAGTATTCCTTTTTTGCATGTTTCAGTGTTAAAATTCTTGATTTGGCATTAATTTTCTCATAAGGTTCTTGCTTGGCATTATCTGCTCTTGCTTCTTCTAATGAGTTCAAGTGAGAGGCTTGTGTTCCAAGATGGCCAATAGCGCCACACGAAATATCTTTTTATTCTTCGAGCGCATGCGCATCCCAATGATTTTCTTCAGAAGCTGCAAATTTACATTCCCGCCAAAATATAATATTGATATATGTTGTCATAAGAAACTACGTACTGAATTTAAACTATATGAAAAACACTATCGGTCTTACGCTTTTCGTTTTCCAAACATAAATAGTTATTTCTTTTCACTGCAAATATTTGCCTCTTCATATTCAAAGCTAATCACCCATCATGCCATTAATTATACACCCACACTTGCAATACTCTAAAATGGGGACATAAAAGTTCTTTGTTCCCATGAACAGGAGGTTTTGTTAAATAAGTAACCCTATCTCTCTAAGAAATCCATATATTTCCTCTGATCTTGTGTATAAGTCACTTTTAAGTTTTAACTATATCATTATAATCAATGAAAAGTAGTTAAGTTGTTAATGTTGTTTTAAAAAGAAGGGTTTAAGGATAATTTGGCCTTTAAACTATAGTTCCAAAAGCCTTTAGGATTTTAAACATTTTTTTGTGCAATGTTCTTCCCTTAACTTTTAAAATGATGTAATGTAATCATTACCACTAATGAAAGTTAATTAACCAAAGGGTGACAGAAAATGACCAATAAAATTACAAAAACAGACCCAAAAATTACAAATGAGACCAAAAATTACAAAAAGTACCAAGATTGAGATGGTAAAATAATTTAAATTTATTAAATATGTCATCTTTAAAAATAATTTCTCTCTCATATGTAATATTTTGCTCTTCTCAAAAAAAATTGAGAGGGTAAAATTGGAATAAATTAATTAATGACATTTTTATACAAAATAATTTATAAAAAAGACTACTAGATATTAGATATGTATATAGTATGTTGATATATCATCATTTGAACTTCAGATTTTATCCACATATTAGGTTCCCAATATAACGGAATAGGCTTCCTTCTGTTGTAATGGATGGAACTTTGCATATCTGAACTATTAGATTAGATTTGATAGATTTTAAAAGTATAAATTAATATGTATCATTAAAATTTCAGATGAATAGTTTAGATTTGCAATAGAGGAAGGAAAATGCAGTAAAGAAAAATCAAGTCCTAATATCACACTTTGAAAGGCTCACCAATCAACATGCTTGTTTAATTTAAGTCATAAATTACAGCTAGAACAATCTGCAACAACAACAACAACAACAACAACTAGCCTTTATCCCACTAGGTGGGGTCGGCTAGATGGATTGCAAGACGCCATTGTGCTCTATCATTTATCAAGCTTTTAGGAATATTATTAATTAAGAGATCGCGTTCAACAACTTCCAAGAGTGTTCTCTTAGGCCTTCCTCTACCTCTCTTAATCGGACTCAAAGTTATATGTTCAACTATTCTCACTGGTGCCTCCCTTGGTCTTCTTTGTACATACCCAAACCATCTCAACCGATTTTCTACCATTTTTTCCTCAATAGGTGCCACCCTCACTTTTTCGCGTACGTGCTCATTTCGAATTTTATCTTTACGTGTATGTCCGCACATCCATCGTAACATTCTCATCTCTGCTACTCCAACTTTATGCTCTTGCTGTCCCGTTAGAGCCCAGCATTTACTACTATATAACATTGCCAGTCTGATGGCAGTGCGATAAAACTTTCCTTTAAGTTTATTAGGCACCTTACGGTTGCAAAAAACTCCTTTAGCTTTTCTCCAATTAAACTACCCAGCTTGAATTCTATGTGAAATATCTCCACTGATTTCGCCATCATTTTGAATAATGGCTCCCAAATATCTAAATTTTTCCACTTGAGGTATAATTTGATCTCCCAATTCACTTCAAATTATTGTCGAATAGTCCGTTACCAAATTTACAATATAAATATTCCATCTTACTTCTACTCAGACGAAAACCTTTCGACTCCAATGTCCTCCTCCATAACTCAAGTTTGCAATTAACCTCTTCTCTTGTTTCTGCATAAGAACTATATCATCCGCGAAGAGCATACATTTCGAAATTCCTCTTGAATATGTTCCGTCAAAACATTTAAGATCAAGTTGAACAAATAAGGACTCAGAAATGATCCCTGATGTAGTCCAATCTTTATAGGAAAAATTCTTTGTTTGACCATTAGGCATTTTTATACTAGTTTTTACCCCCTCATACATATCTTGTATGACTTTAATATAAGCAATCCTTACTCTCTTTTTTAGCTAGAACAATCTACATTCTATCAAATTCAAAAGCAACGAAATTTTATGTTAAGGCTATATAAAACAATCAACTTTACTATGAACAAATAATTTGGTCATCAACAAAAAAATCTTAGTAAAGTAAAATGAGAAAAGAAAAAAAATCCATGCTCTAAAAAATATGGAATGCATGATTGAAATTAAAGACTTACTCTCAGATGAAAGCTCGTTGGGCAAAAGATCTGGTTGGATTCTGAGTTCTCTGAATCCCTCCACTTTCATTCCGCAAATCCCATTATCAAATCCTACTTGAGAAAATGACACTGATCAGCTTTACAATCAATGAAGTTAAATCGTTCATATAATCTGGACCCTATTATAAGTTTACTTCTAATTACGTCAACGAAATCAACAAAAGATAATTAAGTTATTAACTTTATCTAAAAATAAGATAAACTTTCAATTTTAGCCCTGTTTTAAATGAAAAGGATTAAAATTTATACTACATTTTCTCTCATTGTTAATGGGTTTAAAATAGGAGTAATGTTAAAAACTTGATCGATATCCCACAATATAACTTATAGTAAAAATAAAAAAAATGCTTCTAAAAGGCATCCTATAATAGAGATCAAAGGAAGTAGTAAGTATTTGTAACATGTATTTTTCGTAAAATAAATTTCATTAGTTATTTTTACTGTTATATTAAAAGTTTGAATGTGAAATGAGTCATGTTATATATAGTAGTGAATGTTAGACTTTAAAAGGACAACAAGAGCATAATTGAAGTAGAAAATATGTTAATGTATGCTGAGATGGATATACAGGCATGCATGACAAGATAAAATTTGAAATGACCATGCACAAGAAAGTGGGCATGACATTTATTGAGGAAAAGATGACAAAAAATTATTTGAGATATTTTGAACATGTACCAAAGAAAACTATGGGAGACACCAGTAGGAAAGTTAATAGATAGTTTTTAGTCCTATAAAAAGAGGTAGAGGAAGATTAAAGAGAAAATTCATGAAAATTATTAAACAAGACTTCTTGTTAACAATATTCCCAAAGACTTTATTGATGATAGAGTACAATGGTGTCATGCATGCAATTCATGTATCCAACTCACCTGTTGGGATAACTCTTGTTTTAATGTAGTAGTAATAAAAATGAATCAATATAATAGTTTAAAAAAATGTTATATTCAAATAAATTAATTCTTCACAATCAAAGACAATAACATAATAATAAAAAATTCTTACCTCGACCATATTGCTTCTTCCCCAAAGTCAGAACAGAGGGCCCTTTTCAAATTCAACACCACCACTCTCACTTAGATGTTGAAACTTGATTCTTACCTATATAATTCAATAACATTCACATTACATAAAACTGAAATTGAGCAAAAATAGTATTATCAGAACTTCATGTTAATTTATATCTACCCGTGGAGAGAGTAACAAATTGGCAACTGAGCAACCAAGAATAAAGGAAAAATGTCTGAAAAAAACACACCACACACACGGAGAATATTACCTGATCCCCTTCTTTGGCAACTTGATTACCCAAGCCGTACACGATCTCATAGGATTCAATCATTGATTTGTCATTAATAACTTGTTTATCACTAGCATCCTCTAATTTATTGTTTTCACCTACATATAAGTGCTAAAAAAGCATAAATCATAAGTTATGACCGGTGGCCACCACCGCCATGGTGGCACCGCCAACAACAGCAACAACAATAACAAGAAAATTCATACCTTGGTGTTGCATATGTTGAGTTCCTGAGGCAATACTGAAGGGTTTATTTCAGACATCCTCGACTTCTCCACACTTACGTACTGTAGAGTTATACTTGATTGATTATAATTAACTTCAATTTCAAATAAAATTAAAATCTGATAAAAAAAATAATCAATGATTATTGATAGAAATTTATAAATTTATTGATCATTTTATTGGTTATGTTAATTAAAATATATAGCAAAATAAGTAATTTCAATTATACATTAATAATAAAAATAAAGGGCTGAAAATGAAAAACCCATTCCTAAACTTTTTGTCCAACAACACTGGATGTCTTGTAATAAATGTTGGGGGTAATATTTCGCTTAAACAATTTTCTTAAAGGAACAATATTGCCCAACCATTAAATATCTGTTCATTTAATTTGACAATTCACTAAATCAAGCCGTTCTTTAACATTGGCAAGACCCTTCTCATATTTGACTATGAAAAATGAGGTCCACACCCGTTTAATTTCCAGTAGTTCAGCTAAAGTAAGACAATTTTTAAATCAGCCATTCCACTAGATCCTGGGTTGAGACTTAGTTTATCTTTTGGATTTAAAACCTGATTAAAGTCACCTAAAAGTAGCCAAGGACAATTGATTGAACTGGAAGTATTAATGATCCAGTTCCAAAGAAGGTGTCTGTCTACAAGCCTAGGCGGTCCGTACACAAAAGTAATATATTTTCCATTAATATCATCATTGTAGCGCATTAATACATGAGTAACACAGAAGGGCTACATTCGAGGATTTGAACATCAAGGCAATTATTCCAGGCAACTATAGTGCCTCCCTTCCTAACGGCATCTAGCCCAACAAAGTTCATAAACCCAAACCAGATAATAAACCACCAGCCACAGTAAGTTCCACTTTAGTTTCAGATAGGTAAATCAAATCAGGACTAAAGGATGAAACTAACTGCCTAATCCTTTGAACTGCCGTAGCTTTACACAAGCCACGATAGTTCCAGCACAAAAACCTCATGGTGCCTTGGGAAGCTTTATAAAGGCAGCTTCCCTAGCCTCTTCAAAAATAGAAAGATGTTCAGATAGGGCAAGGCATCATGAAATGGAATTACAGACTCATCTATGAACTGATCAGAAGCAGCTAATGCATTATCCTGTTCCAGAGAAGGAGGTAATGCAGCATGGAGGGGTGATGGCGTCCGAGAAGAAGATAAGCCAACGAGGACTTTCCAAAAGCGCAGATGGGGTAAAAGCAAAGCCATCAATGAGAGCATTGCATGAAAGAAACACCTGCTCAAAGGAATCAAAATTCAAAGGAAGAAGGTTCCAACTATAATGCTTATCGTTCAAACTCTAAATAAACAATCCAAAACCATTCTTGGACCACCCATAGTTCTCGCAATTATTTCTCGAGCTATTAATCACTTCTGAGGGCAATGGGGATTTGTTGTTGAGTTGAAACCATTTAAATTTCCTGATGAACTCAGGATCAAAGGAGGGTGGAGTGAAGACATTTGAAGCGTCTAGAGGCATTTCAGCTCTTTTTTACCAATAATGGAGAAGATCCTTCTGGAGAACTCGTCAAATTTCGATTCGAATGAGTCTAGCTATCATTCAGTCTCCATTTTTTTATGTATCTTAGACCTAAAGGAGACAATGAAGCCAGAGTGATGGTGAGGAGATGCATCCGGGCAAGTCAGACTGTCAGCAAAGGCGATATTTATAGGAGGAGGAGATAAAGCCACCTGATGAGCATCTTCTTCTGCTTTCCTCTTCCTTTAATGTCCTTCATGGTTGGGGAGGGTTACAAAGGGTTCCTTTCATCCGAGAAAACAGGCAGATGAATAGATGAAGGAGCAACAGATGGATTAGTCGGAAAAATTACCTTCCTTGATTGAGATCCCTGAATTCATAAACTTATTGAGGAAGGAGCCATACTGATCATGAATAGCAATAACATCCTCATCTAGCATATTATTCACCATTTCATTGATTTGGGTCCAATCATTAGGAGGGACTGGAGAAGGAAAAGGGTGATTGCCCTGCTGTGGAAACTCAGGACTAGCCCTGTTATAGAAAACCTGGGTGATTAGAGTCAGAAGAGTCCTCATCATCCAGAGTGGAAGAGAAAGTGATTCGGGCCCGCATCACTGATGAGGATATTTTCTGGCGAGGTTTCATAGACTCTATACCCAGTTCTGCCATGATGGGAAAACCGGATTCAAGTAGTGTTTGTGTTCCTGTTATTCCTGATCCATTCTTGCCATTCTCTGGCTAAGGGCCCAGAATCAAAGAGACATTGAACGTGATAGCCAAATCTTCTTATAGTTCTGTCACAAACCAAGTTAAAGCCGCTAAAAGACTGATGCACAGATGTTGAACATTCTTGCTGCGTGTGACCAATAATCCGATAGAAATGACAGTGCCTGAAAATTCTTTCATAAATACATTCCACATCAAAAGTTACCCCAAATTCAAGAGTTACCTTGATAGATTGAATCAGGGGTAATCAGGGATTAATCAACACACGGGCATGAAGAAAGTTGAGGGAGCTCGAACAATCTGAATGATCTTGAACAAGCACTGTTTGGCCTACTATGTCTCCTAGAGTATTAGCCACCATTTCATTGTGATACCCAAGAGGAAAGTCCCCAAATTGGACCCAGACAGGGATATATCCCATAACTATCTCCCTCAGAACATATTGGGATACCAACGATCAGCAACCAACAAAGAGTTATTAATGGACCAGGGCCCATTGTCTACAACAAGTCTCGATCTTCCGGGTTGTTGAAGCTTACAAGGAAAAAACAGCCAATCCTCCCTTCTATTCTAAAGTTGTCTTGAAGAATCCAAGCCCTTCTAAGCTTCCTTGCCAAAGATCTTAGCGAGTAAATGTAAGCATCCAAATAACCACAATAGCACAAGAGGTCAGAAAGAAACTTGGCCTAGCAAGAGCGTGAGGTCGGAAGCACAATGAGGGTGAAAAAAAAAATGCGATCCATCAGAGAAGGAATAAATAAGCCAGGGGAAGAAGAGATCATAAGGGGGGAAAAAAAAGGAGAGACCTTGACAAGAAAATTGGGAGAAACACCGGAGATAAGTGCAAAGGCAAGAAAGCATAAGAAGGGAATGTGGAGGATAGGTACTCTATCCCCTTTAAATAGAATGGAAAGCATATCCGGAATGTGAAAAACGGCTCAATGCAGAGAGGGATTAGGGAAGGCAATCAAAAACCACTAAAGCAAGCAACTTCTCTAGATTGGCTAGTGGAAGCACGGGTTGCGCAGGTGAAAAAGATGAAACTAGGAACAGTAGAAGCTCTAGAGGGAATGAGTAGAAAGACTTGATTCCCAAGAGAGAAAAACAAAGAATGATTGGAGAAGAAAGGCACTATCAGATATGCTAGAACAGCCGCATTAACAATAGCCAAGGAGAACCATAGACAGAGAAGAGAAAGAGAAGAGAAGAGGCAAGAGGCATGAGGATTATTAAGGCTAGAACTTGAAGGAAAAAGCCAGAAGAAAAAAGAGCAGGTAGACACAGAAAGGAGTTAGCAATTAAACCTACAGTGCGAGGGATGCAGAAGAACGGAAGGGACACACACGGAAGAAAGCTTCTCATAGAGAAGTTTGAGATTCTCTCACTAGGAGAGTTCGATACTTCGTTTTTCCATCACGGTCAAATACTGTAGGTACTTTTTTTAATTAAAATTTAAATATTAATTCATCATCTTATGAAAAAACTAACTAATTTTAAAAGGGGCACCTCACTTTCATTTTTTCCAACTAAATAGAAAACCTTTATATTCTCTCCAATCAAAGCAAACCTTGACCTTTCTCCAGAAAATCTTCAAAACAAAATCATATGTTCATAAAACCATAAAAAATGATGAGATGAAAAAGTTGAAAAAAAAAAAAAAGAAAAAAAGTTTTTCCCAGATCCTGCCTCGATGCGTCAGATTTGCTTCATCTATCTTATACATTTCACATGCCCTTGAATCTTCTCACTCCACTCTAAAGTCCTGTTTGGTTATTTTGAAGGAAGTCAGATTGAAAATGAAACTGAAATAAAAATAAAAATAAATTTAAAGTATGTTTGACATATCACCAAAAAATGTGCCATTTGCACTTTAAAAAATTTCTGACAATTAACTACAGAAATAACTGGATATATAAAAATTGACTTTAACTAAATGAAAGAAATTTAGTGTGCGTTTGTTTTTAATTTGTTAAAAATTCATTTGGGAAAGTCAATATAGTAAAAGTCAGTTGTTGTTGTAACGAAATTTGTATTTGAATATATTTTCAAAAGTCAGTTTGATACATTAAAAGTTGTTTGGTTTATAATAGTGAAATGTATTTTGAATGTACAATTATCAAAAAGGATATTGATTTATAATGATTTATAATTTTTATTATACAAATGTAATATATTTAAAATATTTAAAAAATGTAATAAAATATTTTAAATAACATAAATTTTGATCTATAATACTAAAAATTTGATTTCTAGTTATTTGTATTTTTTAATTTGTAGTTTTTAAAAGATGTAAGAAAGATTTGTAATTTTTATTATACATTAATGTTAAAAATAACATGATTAATTATTAAATTTATAATATTAAAAAAATTAATATCTAATTATTATTATTAATAATACTATTTTTAATGACTTAACTATTTTTTAAATAAAGAATAAGAAATTAAACTTAGGGTATATAATTAAATAACATCTTACTTTTTAAATTCACTTTCAAAAGTTTTAAATAATTAGTTTTTAAAAATTTATTTTTAGCTACTATTTAATGTAGCTTTTTTGTAAAATATTCTACACAAACAACTTTCAACTTTTTGAAAGTAAAATTTTACTAATGTTTGGAGGAAAATTACCCTTAAGTTTCTTGATATAGGAGATAACTGAATCACAGGCCTGCCGTTGGTTTATCAGATTCATAGTGGAAAATGAGTTGATGGAAAATGAGGACGACGACGTTTAATTAATTTAGCAAAGAGGAAGAGAATCTATGAATTTATCCTCAATGATGATGTCGAATTAAAACAAGTCTTGATGAACATCATATATGAACAAATTAAAAGAGAAGCATGAGAAATTGTTGGATGAAATTAAACCAAAATGGATATATGACAAGAGATTAAGAAACAAACTATGTTGATTGAACTTGGAAATCGATGAAGGATGAAAGAGATCATCGTACCTTGTGATCTTCGCCGCCACAGACGAGGGAAGCCGATTTGCTGAGTCTGAATTCGAAACGGTTCCTTCCTGGCAGATGTTCGATGAGCTTAGAGGAACAAAGTACCAAGAACAACCCAAATGAAAAGGTTTTGAAACTTAAGAATTAAAATCTTTTATTTTAATAAAGAGAAAAGACAATAACATCCTTCCAAAGTTGTTTAAAATTACGGAAACTTGTTTATATATTTTCAAAATTTATATTTTAGTTGTTGGTAAAAAAAAATTATATTCAAGTCCATTTCTTAAAGCGGTTAAAAAATATTCTATTTAAAAATCTTAAATTTTTTATTTTATTAATTAAAATCTGTGAAAAATTAAAATTATGTCGACGAATAAAGTACCGTCGCGACCAACCAAAATACAAATAATCAACAAAGTTCCACCTAAAAAATATTTTAATATTCACATGATTTTAAAAATTATCAGGTATTTAGTCACCTCTCATTTGTAGACTACCCAATAAAATTATAGGTTAAAAATTTATTTTTATCCTTAAACTTTTTATTAAGAGTGTTAGGCATTTTGTATTAATAAATGAGATAATTTTTTTCTTGAATTATTTTGTTGAGAAGCAAAAATACTGTTGCCCCTTTACTTTATTTTTAGAAGTACGAGATACCTTAAAAAACTTATTAAAATAAAATTTAATAAATATTATTAAAATATTAAATATTGTAATATTTAATAATTTAAATATTATTATTTATAAATTATTTACCAAAATTTATCAATTATTTTTAAAATTTTAGAAAATAAAACTAGTCTTTCAAAAATTTATAAATGACTTATAAATTGTATTTAAAGATTTGTAAATAATAATAATAATAATAATAATAATAATAATATAATATTTACAAAAAAATTATACAAAATGATCTTATAAAAAAATTAATATTAATTAAGTTTCTTAATGTTTTTTATGTTTTTCTATGAAATAACAATAATATTTAATAATATTTATTAAATATTATTTTAATATGATTTCGAACACCTCATTTGTGCAATGTTCAATGGAATCATGGCACCACATGTTATTTTTACCATGGGGAGAGTGGCGATTGTAGGCTTGTGAAGACAGATATTTGCTGATCTACAGGCACGGCAGATTCTCATAACCTTCTGCAGGTCCGACCGTCCGAAGATATCATAAGCAATTATCTTTTAAACAGAAACGACGAAACTATATTTAATAAATGAAGAGGCATCAAGTGTAAATACTAAATATGCATGGACTCATGAAAACAAGCAAACTTTTGCTATAAATAATTGGAATTTTGTTGTTATTTATAGAATTTTTGTTATTATTTTTTCGGTTAACTTTATTTTCTTCTCAAGCACAAACGTAAAACTACATGAAAAATTGTGAATAAGATGATTTTTTATTATAAATGATATGACTTTTTCTGTTATTTATGGATTTTCTGTTGTTAATTTTTTTTTGTTAACTAGTAAATTTTTTCTTCAAGTATAAGTGTGCATTCACATGAACTTTTTCGAATAAACAAACTTCTTGTGTAAATAATTAAATTTTCTTGTTATTTGCAAACCTTCTATTGTTAATTTTATTTGGTTAATTTATAAATTTTTTCATGAAGTAAAGTGTAAACTGTAACATCCCAAAATTTTAAAATAAATTTAATTAAATTAATTGAAGATTAAATTTTTTTTTTAACATAGCTCCTAGTTGGATCAATTAGAGTGATTGGATAGCCTTTGGATTCACTAGATCCTATTTGGGACTTAGGAGGGGATTAGAGGAGCCATTGGGATATTTTGAGTTCAAATAAATGGGTTTGAGTTAATGCACCCAAACTGTCATTTGCCATAGTGGATATATTGAATTTTTAAATCCGAGTTCTATTTCTCGGATTAAAATAGAAGAAAGATTTTTGAGAGACCAAAAGGAGACGAGAAGTGCTCTTGTAGGGCTTTGTTTTAGCTGCCATTAAGAGTGTGTTTGAGCTTCCAAATCAATTGGTAAGCTCTCTTTTCCCTTCTCCTACCTCTCTATGCATTTTTCTTCTAGTTGTTGGACATGGGGAGATAATGTCTGAATCTAAAGTTAGTCTTTAGCTACTCTATTGATTTCAATGGAGTCTAATAAGGATTATTTAAGTTTATAATATTTGGTATTTCTTAATGGCAATGGTTAATGTCATTAATTATGGGTTTAGAGTTAACTCTAACACTATTCAACCTATATATAGTAAGCTAATGAAGCAAGTCAATAGTAATTATTAAACTTAATGTGGGTCAAATAAGTTAACGGAAGTGAAAAATGAGGTTGGTTTGATTTATTAAACACACTTAATGATGGATTAAGGCCTTAATTATGATTTTAATTAATGATGATTAATGGTTTGCTAACCATTCATTGTATATTGATTGTTCTTGCAGTTAATTAAGATGCGCAGCGTACATTGTAAAGTCTCTTGTAGTTTTGCTTCTATGTAATTGAGTTTCATATTTTCCAACATTAGGGTATTCATATTGTTAGACTATATTTCATTGTATGGCCCATCATAGACTAGGGCAGCTTTTGTTATTGGCGTCCATGATGCTTTTGCAAATGAGGCTTATCATGCAAGTGTATTTTTAATGATTGATGTTTAACTAATTTTGTCATGTTGAGTGGTTAAGCATGCTCAGTGTATTTGTGGTTCATATTAACTGTGGTTGTTATGGCTAAGGGTTAAGTTTTGGGTTATAGCACTTAATTAATTGATTGGCATGGTAATAACCCCAAGTGTCCATAATTTCCATGTGATAACAGTTTGAAAGAGTCCAGAGCCATTAACTAGTAGTCTATTTAATTTTTTACTTGTAGACACTTTGATCATTTTAATTAAAAGTCTGGGTAGAAAGTTAGGCATTTAAAAGTTGGATTTGGAAGCTAATTTTTCAGCTGTGCTATTATTACTTATGTGCTGTGACAAAAGTTGTCAAGTGTGTTGGTCTCGGCAGATAGATCTTTTGGCCACGGTGAATAGCTTCTACACCATGAGTCATAGTGGATGTTGTCTTGACCACAGTGGATGGTATTGTTTTTGCAAAAATGACTCTTTTGACCCTATTTTTACTAGTTTTAATATTCAAACTAATTTCCTTACTTCTGTAACTATTTGTACTCTAATTTTAAGCACTTTAAAGGGCTTTAACTACTTGTTCCAAGCTTTAAGTCATTTTAGAACCTCATTTACTTAAAAGTATTTTAAAATAAGCTTTTTGAAATTTCAAATAGTCAATGTTAATTCTAATTTCATTGGGTACGTTTCTTAATGTCTTTAATTGTTTTAAGTGATGTAGTTAATATCGGATGACATTACATTAACCCATGTGGATTCTTGTGAATGAACAGACTCTTTGTTGAAAATAATTAGATTTTTTATTGTCTATGGATCTACTATCGTTCACTTCCTTTTTTTTTTTAACATACAAAGCACAAATTGTTCTCGCTTATTAAAAGTATTCGATTTTTTAACTTTGAAGACAATTACACATGAGACCTTTCCCGCAAAGAATTATCAAAATTTATTTTACCAAAAAAAAAAATTTATTGGCATGCAAAACAAACATCTTTCTTCTCAAGGCACACATATATATAAAACTATATATACACATACCATCTCTTAAAAAATATAAAATATTTTTTATTAAATCTCACTCTGAATAAAGAAGTTACTTGTCTTCAAACTAATCTCATCTTTTTATAATTACCCCTATTTAATAGGGATATTTCACCTTAAAATAAATATAAAATGATTTATTCAATATGAGTATTTTTGAAAAAAAAAAGAGAGAGGCAATTATTACATCTTAAAGAACTTAAAAATGTCTTAATATCTAACCTCTTAAAAAATATTTTATATTTTTTAATAAAGAGAGCTTATATATGTGTGCGCACGTCCTTTTATTTTTATCCATATGTGAGCTTACATTGTTACACCATATTCCTCTCTCTGCCCCTCTTATTTTAATAGCGTTTGTTTAGAAATATATGCTGTTTTTATTTCTTATATTCTTTCTCATTCATAGTCATAACCCTCCATCTTTGTACGTCACGGGTAGAGAAAGACTCCCCCCCCCCCCCCCTTTTGAGCAAGGGGTAGAGAAAGACTTAAACATGGATATTATAAATAAATTTGGGGTAAGATGCATGACTATTTCTATTATTTAGTATATTGGCCGATCAGAGACAGGGACGGCCACCCTCCCCACAGTTTTTCACTCCATTTATTAATTGTTAATGTTAATTGTTAATTTATACATGCTTATATCATAAGTTTGTGTCAATTATTAATTTTGTCTATGTGTGTGTTTTATTATATATAAAGTTTAATATTGATTAATTAAATTTTTAAAAAGTGTTATTATACATATACAATTATTTCTTTTGAAATTATTTTCTATCTAAACCATAAAGACTAATTACGTATAAGGATAATGAAATTTTTAGTACCCAAGCGTATCTTAATTATTGATGTGGTCACCTAATTAGTTTAATTTTTATCAATTTAATTCTTATTATTTAAAGATGATATAATACTTTTAAAATGTACTGACATTAATAAGAGAATATTCATAACAACCATGAAGATCAATGAAAAGAAGTTTTATTTTGTTTGGTAGAAAAAGTATAATTATTTATGTACAAAAAAACAACATAATTTTTTTAAAAAAAAGAACACTGAAGCACAACATAAGTGCTAGATTAATAAAAATTAAACTAATTTAACGGATATTCTATTCTCATTTATTTGCATAGATATGATAAGTAGTAATATGCTTTACGTATTACATAATTTGTGTTTTTAACACTTAAAAGACTAATGTGATAATTTAAAAAAAAATAAAAAGGACAAAATTGAAAAAAATTAAAATTGAGAGACCAAATCAATACTTGTTTAATGGATTGAAAGTTTTATTATTTATTATGTATAATTATAAAAGTTTAAAATTTTGATTGATGAAAATTAAATTTTAATGATCAAATGGATTCTTAAGGCAAACTTGAAATCTAAAAATTTATTATTCATATATTGAAATTAGAGCCGATAATTTTGACAAAGTCCAATAGATCAGCCCAAGTAAATTTGAAAATTTTAAGGTTGAGTTTAAAGTTTAAAATAGCTTTTTAACTTTAGGTTTATTCGGGGCTAATAAGCCCAACGAAGTCTTGATCAAGCCCCAAATCCAAATGTCCTTAACTCAAATTTTTGAATTTTTTATTATAAAATAAAATAAAATTAAAATTACATAAAAGTTGAATATGTTAGCTTTTTAGGATAAAAGTTTAAATTGACTAAAAAGAAAAAAAAGTAAAATAATATTTAATAATTCATGTATTTGAATCTGCTCAAAAGCTTGAAGTGTTAGGGTCAGATTTAGTTTAGTCATAGAAACTTTTTTATATATTATGATATTTTATTGAGAGAAAAAAAATATTTTTTTTAAATTATATAAATAATTATTTGATCTCTTAAAATTTTATAATTTTATTTATTCCTTATCACACGTTCTCATACTGTCACTGCTCATTCCGTTGGTCTTGCATGTCTGCGCGCAATGCTATTCTGGACTCTAACTTTTATGGGTGAATCAAATCAAGTGCGTGGTCTTGGACTTTTTGTATTGAAGCGCACCGTGGCAACTGCAACTTGACTAATCAAGCCTCTAAATGTTATGCAAAAGATATTCTTCATCTTCCTAAGTAGTTCAAACTGTTCGAATATACAAGCTTAACTGCCAATGGACTGTAGATTCTTTTTTTTTTTTTTCCGTCATGATGTGACCATTTTTACTTTTCAGTTGTAAGACATTAACTTTCATTTTAGTATTATTATTTGATAGTTTTTCAAAAAAAAAAAATTTTAAGGATGACTTGTCAATATGACATACTATTCATTTAAAGACTTGTTAAAATTTGAATTGCAACTAGTCAATATTCAAAAAAATAAGAATCATAAAAAAAAAAGTTATCAATATTTGAACCACTACTTGTCAACTTCTCTAAATTATTGACAATTTGTTCATGCAATATTGGCAAGTTTGGATTCAAATTTTGAAAAATTATTATTTGAATATTGATAAGTTGCAATTTTTAATTTGACAAGATTTTTTCAGTGACATTTGGATATTGACAACTGTTTCTTAAATATTAACAAATTGTAATTTTTCAACAATAATTACAATAACAAAAGCAACAAGCCTTATCCTATTAATTGGGATCAGCTATATGAATTACATGATGCCATTATACTCTATCATTTATTAAACTTTTAGAAATATTGTTAATTAAGAGATTTTGATCAACGAATTTCAAAAATGTTCTCTTTAACCTTCCTCTATCTTTCTTGATAGAGTTTAAAGTTATCTGTTTCACTTTCCTCACAGGTGCCTCTCATGATCTTCTTTATACATGTTCAAACCACTTTAAATAATTTTCTAACATTTTTTCTTTAATAAATATGACACCCACTTTTTCTTGTATGCATTCATTTTTTATTTTATTTTTATGTATATGTCCACACATCCATTTCAACATTCTCATATCTACTACTTCAATTTTATGCTTTTGTTGTTCTGTTAAAACTCAACATTCACTGCCATATAATATTATTGGTCTCATAGTAGTTCGATCAAACTTCTCTTTAAGTTTATTAGGTATTTTACAATCGCAAATAACTCCTTTAGTTTTTCTCCAATTAAACCACGCAGCTTGTATCCTATGTGCAATATCTCCATCAATTTCTCCATTATGTTGAATAATCACTCCCAAATATTTAAATTTTTTCACTTGAAGTATAATCTGATGATCACTTTCAAATTATTACTCATTGACTTCTTATTAAAATTACAATGTAGATATTTTATCTTAATCCTATTCAAGTGAAAACGTTTTGACTTCACTGTCTTCATACATAACTCAAATTTATAATTAATCTCTTTTTTTATCGCCATAATAAGAACTATATCATCCACAAAAAACATATATTTAGAGATTTTCTCTCAAATATGCTCAGTTAGAATATATAAGATTAGGTCAAATAAATTGTAATTCTAATGACAAAATTATTCTTTGAATATTAACAATTTTAATGAAATAATTAGAAGTAACTTATATATATATATATATATACGGAGTTAGATGTTGTATGTGTGTCAAAAGTGTGTGTGTGTCAAAGTCCCACGTTGACTAAAGGAAGGAATCTCCTAGTGTATATATACTAAGGAATGAAGTGGGCTAGTAAAATGGGCTTGGAGGAGAAGTGGCCTCGCGCACATGAGACAGGCCAACTCAAGGCAATCACAGTTGAAATCAGCCGATTCGCCCCCCTGCGTGCGAGTTCAAGAGGCACTGGGTTCCTTTTACCGGGTTATTTTTACAAAAAATGGTTAAATAAATAATTATTTTTGCTTAGCCGAAAAAACCTCTGATTTAGCTGTTTTCAAGTTGAACTTGAGGTGTTGGCAGTTTTCTAGAAATCGAATTCTGTGCGTTAATGTTTTGTCTGCCTAACGTTTCCAGATTGAACGCTGAACGTTTTTGGACTAATGGACGTGCACGTTTTTGCTGTTTAAGGCATGTAACTGAAAGCATTAATCCATAAACGTTCATTGTTTAATGTGTGTATAACTGAAGCATTAACCGGTAATTATAACCCAACGTTTGTGTCTCATTCCTCAGCCTATAAATAGACATGGGTGCGGACAGAATAGACAGCAAGAGTTCTCGTCCTCTCCTCCGTCTGATCTTCTGTTCGTCTGTTCTCATTTATAGTCTCCGCTGTTCTGTTCCCTTGCTCTACCACAGGAAGTGCTCGTTTAATCCTGGGGAATTGCCGATCCACCGTCCAGGTGTACCGTAATAGTTCTTAAAGACAGTGTTCTTCCGAACACGACTCGAGCAATCAGTAGCTCACTGCAATCTGCTGTTTTACAGATAAGCCTCGGAAGCCAAATGTAAATTTGGTACAACGAGATGGTGACAGTGATGATGACATCATTGTTGCAGTGGTGTCACAAGCTCTCTTGATTTCTGATGTGAAGAAATGGGTTGTAGACTCCGGGGCTACTAGGCACATATGTGCAAGCCAAGAGATGTTTACCACCTATAATCCTTTAAAGGAAGGGGAAGACCATGTTTACCTTGCTGATTCCCGAACTGCTAAAGTTCAAGGAAAAGGGAAGGTGGTCTTAAAGCTCACATCAGGAAAGACTCTGGCTCTGAATAATGTTCTGCATGTGCCTGAAGTTAGAGCTAACTTAGTGTTAGTTGCTCTTTTAGGGAAAGCTGGGGTTAAAGTGTCATTTGAATCTGACAAGATTGTAATGACAAAAAATAATGTGTTTGTAGGCAAAGGTTATTGTAATCAGGGACTGTTTGTTCTAAATGTTGATGAAATGAATAAGATTGAATCTTCTGAGTATATGCCTGTTTATATGGTTGATTCTTTTGATCTGTGGCATGCTAGACTAGGTCACGCTAGTAAAGGTTATATAAATAGGATGCGACAACTTGGACTACTTTCTGAAATTAAAAACAATGATTTTGGAAAATGTGAAGTATGTGCAGAAACTAAACAAAGTAAAAAACCTTATTTTTCTAGTCAAAGAGAATCTGAATTACTATCTTTAATTCACATAGATTTAGGTGACTTAAAACAAACCATGACTAGAGGTGGTAAAAAATATTATATCACTTTTATTGATGATTTTTCAAGATATACTAAAGTATACTTGTTAAGAAACAAAGATGAGGCTTTTGAAAAATTTTGTTATATAAAGCAGAGGTTGAGAATCAATTAAACAAAAGAATTAAAAGGGTTAGATCGGATATAGGAGGAGAATATGTTTTGTTAAATGATTTTTGTGAAAAAGAAGGAATTATACATGAGGTAACACCTCCTTATTCTCCCGAGTCTAATGTGTTGTAGAAAGAAAAAATAGAACATTAAAAGAAATGATGAATGCTTTGCTTGTGAGTTCTTTTGCCCCTGATAACTTATGGGGTGAAGCTATTTTGTCTGCATGTTTTTTACAAAATAGGATACCTCATAAGAAATCAAAGAAAACACTTTATGAGTTATGGAAAGGGTTTACCCCAAACTTAAAATATTTGAAAGTGTGGGGGTGTCTTGCAAAAGTTTTATTGCCTGATCCTAAAAAGAGGAAAATTGGCTCTAAAACTTCTGATTGTATGTTTATTGGGTATGCTGAACAAAGTGCAGTGTATCGTTTTTTTAGTTTTAAAAAGTGATGTTTTAGACCAAAATACAATTATAGAGACTAAGGATGCTGAATTCTTTGAACATATTTTTCCTTTAAAAATTAAGCATGTTTCTAAACCTGTTGAGATTCAGAGTTTGAACAAAATTTAACGAGGATTTGGTTTTAAGGAGAAGTAAAAGGCAAAGGAAAGAAACAAGTTTGGAGATGACTTTTACACTTATCTAGTACAAGATGAACCGTTAAATTTTTATGAAGCTATTTCTTCTCCTGATGCCAAATTTTGGAAAGAAGCAATTGAAATTGAAATTGATTCTTTAAGGAAAAATAAAACTTGGTTTTATCAGATTTGTCCCAAGGAGCTAAGGCTATTGGGTGTAAATGGATTTTTAAGAAAAAATATTTTCCAAACGGTTCAATTGATAAGTATAAAGCAAGGCTTGTGGCCAAAGGTTTTACTCAAAAAGAAAATATAGATTATTTTGACACTTTTCTCCTGTGACTAAAATCTCTTCTATAAGAGTTCTTATTGCTTTGGCTTCAATTTACAAACTTTTTGTTCACCAAATGGATGTTAAAACAGCTTTTTTAAATGGTGATTTAGAAGAAAAAATTTACATGGTACAGCCTGAGGGATGTGTGATTCCTGGGCAAGAAAATAAAGTTTGTAAACTTGTAAAATCTTTGTATGGCTTAAAAACAAGCACCTAAGCAATGGCATGAGAAACTTGATCAAGTTTTGACAACTGGTGGATTTTCTACTGTTGAAGTACAAAGATGTGTTTATACAAAGTTTGTGAATAATGAATGTGTGATTATATGCTTGTATGTGGATGATATGCTGATTTTTGGCTCTAGTATGTGTGTTGTTAATGAAACAAAAAATTTTCTTTCTTCAAATTTTGATATGAAAGATATGGGTGAAGCCAAGGTAATCTTGGGTGTAAAAATCATAAGGAATGGAAATGGAATCTTGCTTTCCCAAGAACATTATGTTGAGAAAATTCTCAGAAAGTTTGGACATCTTGAAGATGCTCTTTTGAGTACTCCTTGTGATTCGAGTGTGCAATTAAAAAAGCACAAGGGTGACCCAGTTGCTCAATCTGAGTATGCATATTGGGAGTCTGTTGCATTTGATAAACTTTACTAGGCCTGATATAGCTTATGCTGTAGGTAGATTGAGTAGATATACTCACTGTCCAGGCAGCAAATATTGGGAGGCTCTGGTGAGAGTCTTGAGATATTTGAGAGGTATCATGAATTATGGTATATTGTATAGTGGATTTCCCGCTGTATTGGAAGGATACAATGATGCTAACTAGATTTCAGATTCAAAGAGACAAAATCCACTAGTGGTTATATATTCACACTTGGTGGTGGTGCAATAACCTGGAAGTCAGCAAAACAAACAATCAACACAAAATCCTCAAGGGATTCTGAGTTCATTGCCATGGAGATGGCTGGGATTGAGGCTGAGTGGTTGAAAAACTTCTTAGCAAGTATTCCAATAGGTGAAAAGCCCACACCATCAGTGTCTTTACATTACGATAGCCAGTCTGCAATAGCAACGGCTAAAAATAAGACCTTCAATAGCAAAAGTAGACATATTTGATTGAGACATAATATTATAAGGCAGCTGCTCAAAAACGGGGTCATCTCAATCGATTATGTGAGATCAGAGTTAAATCTGGCAGATCCGTTAACTAAACCCCTAGGGAAGAAATTTATTATTGAAACGTCGAGGGGAATGGGACTTAAGCCTGTTTGAAATTAACGGTGATGGCAACCCAACCTTTGTGATTGGAGATCCCATGAAGAAAGTTCAATGGGTAAGAACAAGTCACTTGTTAGTTCTGCTAGTACTGAACTTGTCCCTTCCTATGGCTTGAGAAAGTGCTAGAATGCATTGAACGGAAGCTAAGCGAAAGCTCTTAATGTTTTCATAGTCCTTACGGATGGTGTATTCATTGCAGATACACTTGATGAAAACACCTATATAAATATGGAGTGGGGCCACTCCTATGAGATTGTGGCAAAATCTCTAGAGCATTTGTTAAAACCAGGCGAGCGCATGGCCGATAACGTGCAAAACCGTTGTTAATAGTAGAGACTGTGGAGGAATAATCCGATTAATAAGACCTCTAGCACACGCTCAAGATCTGTTGGTTCAATAACGAAGTTACACCAACTTTTTTGTGTGCCAAGTTTTATTAGTCTAGGTTTGGTTCAAGTCGACAGACACCAAATTCAAAGTGATTATCCTCCGTGTGAATAACACAGACGAATATAGATCCTTTTGACACATGTGGGGGATTTTTGTATGTGTGTCAAAAGTATGTGTGTGTCAAAGTCCCACATTGACTAAAGGAAGGAATCTCCTAGTGTATATATACTAAGGAATGAAGTGGGCTAGTAAAATGGGCTTGGAGGAGAAGTGACCTTGCGCACATGAGACAGGCCAACTCAGGGCAATCGCAGTTGAAATTAGCCGATTCGCCCCCCTGCACGCGAGTTCAAGAGGCACTGGGTTCCTTTTATCGGGTTATTTTTACAAAAAATGGTTAAATAAATAATTATTTTTGTTTACCAGAAAAACCTCTGATTTAGCTGTTTTCAAGTTGAACTTGAGGCGTTGGCAGTTTTCTGGAAACTAAATTCTGTGCGTTAATGTTTTGTCTGCCTAACGTCTCCAGATTGAACGCTGAACGTTTTTGGATTAATGGACGTGCACGTTTTTGCTGTTTAAGGCGTGTAACTGAAGCATTAATCCATGAACGTTCATTGTTTAATGTGTGTATAACCGAAGCATTAACCGGTAATTATAACCCAACATTTGTGTCTCATTCCTTAGCCTATAAATAGACATGGGTGTGGACAGAACAGACAGCAAGCGTTCTCGTCCTCTCCTCCGTCTGATCTTCTGTTCATCTGTTCTCATTTATAGTCTCCACTGTTCTGTTCCCTTGCTCCACCGCAGGAAGTGCTCGTTTAATCTTGGGGGACTGCCGGTCCACCGTCCAGGTGTATCGGAATAGTTCTTAAGGACAGTGTTCTTCCGGACACGACTCGAGCAATCAGTAGCTCACTGCAATCTGCTGTTTTACAACATTAGAGAGAATAAAAATATATATGTCTCATCCACAAATTATCTCATTAAACTCATTTATTCTCTGCCCGCTCCTCCCTTGGTATGTGGTGATGGAATCTAGGGCCATGTTTAGTGGGAAGCGTTGGGAGGTTGGGAGGTTGATTGAGTAATTTCAACTTATCATGTTGGATATGCATTACCAGTTAGTCTAATTCCAATCCCACGTAACATGGGATTACACATTACCACCTCCCTTTGTTATTGGATTGATTTTTCTAAGACCGAAATGCCCTCATTCCTCCTCGACAATCCTGTCATGAACCTGAGATGGAGATTTCTGCCTTGCCGTTGACGTGTTCAGTTCATCTTCTTCTTTTGCTGTGACGCGTTCAGATCATCACTTGCTTCAAGCCTTCTCGAACTCCATTTCCTTTGTCTTCATCTTCTTCAACAACAGCCAGACAATTCATCTTCTCTGTGTATTCTTCAGCTCAGCGGCAGATCCTGATTCCCAGCTCCATCTTTGTCTTCTTCACCAGCGATCGTTCCAGACTCCTTCAGTTCCATGCCGGCAAGAGATCTGGTGACGGAGATTTCCAAAAATAATAATTTTATTTTGTTGTTAAGGGTCTTCTCTATTCTCTCAAACGAAGTGTAAGGATTTTTTATTTGATTATTTTTTTTTTAATATTACTGCATTTTCCCTGATACGTACGTCCTCTCAAGATTGGCGAGCCGGTGACCTGTTTTTCTGACGAAGACAAAGAGACATTTGAAAAACAAAACAAAACCAATCTACCTTGAATCAATTAATTATTAATAACTTAATAAAAAAGATGAATGATTTATCACAAGTGGCAACATGCGCCTATACATCTGTCTACTATGTAAAACAAAGGTCAAGTAGGAATCCAAGGGCTAACCAACAATTCATGAAACACATGGTGGGATTTTTATTTGTTTTTTAAATTTAATATTTCAAAATTAAAAAATGGCATTAAAAAAATATTGAAAGATCAGATAAGGATATAAGGGCAAATGACATCTAAGGACCACTGAAATTGTATATTCACAGCAAAATTTTACAAAATGAGACAATTACACTATGATTTTGGAGATTTTTCTAATATTATGAGCTTTCTTATCAAATTACTATTTTATCCTTCACTTCAAAAACAAAAATTTCCCCATCCTTATGCACACTCTCGCTTCACTTGTGTCCTTGTAGAGAGGGAGACAAATTGATACTCCTTGATCCTAAATTATAAGATAATTTAAAATAAGATTACATATATAAAAAAAGTTAAATAACTAAAGTGTAATAATGACACTTTACAATTTTTTTTTTTGGAAAAAACATATTTGCAGATCCTTACAATTTCACTCAATTTTGAATTAGTTCCTTATAGTTTATTTTGTTTTAATTAAGCCCTTATAGTTTAATCAATTAAATTTTTTAATACCTAAAAGTTAAAATCCTTATATTTTCCTTTAAAAAACCAAAATTAAGAACTTTTATATTTATATTGAATGATTATATTACTTTAGAATTAATTACATAATTTTTATAACTCAAGAATTTATATAAGTTGTTGTCTTCTAAATATTTTTTATACATATATAATTTTTATAAAAAATTTTAATAAAAATATAAACAGTGGATTAAATCAATTTTTTTCCTTTGTCTAAAAGTATTAAATAAAATTTTCTGCAAAGTCCAAAAGTATTTTTGTTTTGTGAAATTTAATAATTCATTATTAATTTTAACCTTCAGTTGTCAATATATATAATAGATAAAACTATAATGATTTGATTAAAATAAAATAAACTGCACGAACTTAATTAAAAATTAAGTGAAACTGTAAAGACTTGCAAGTATATTTTTTCCTATAAAACAAAACTATAAAATTTTAAAAATACACTTTATTTAATATAATTTTAAATTTATATACTTAATGGTTACACGACAATCATTTCAATTTTTGCCCTCTTGAAAGGTCATATTGAAAAAGTATTATTAATAAAACTTAATTTTTATCAAATTGTCTTGCCTCCAAAATTATATGGGTAAAGGTGCAACTTTGACCACGTAATATTTTTTTCAAGAGCATTTGGTAGTTTCAATTATTGAATGGTGGGAAATAAACTATCAATTTTTAAAAAAAGAGCATCTAGTAGTCCGCCGTTAATCTCAGTGGACGAACATTATGTGGGGTCTACAATGAATGTGACACTTCACAAGCACTCCATGTTAGCATGTGTAGAGGTGTAAATTTAGCCACAAACTATTTTTTGAGGAGCATTGGGTAGCCTCCACTATAAAAAAGAGACCATCGAACACCTTCATGTTAATTTTGATCAAACATTTATTTTTATATTTATGAGACCCACAATACATTAATCTCTTTAATTTTCTTGCCTTTGTTCTCAGTTTCAGGTCAAAAAGAAGAAGTTCAAAGAGTTCTTATTTGAGACATTCACGAAGATATCGCCAACAAAGTAGAAGAAAGAATTCATGGGTAAATTAAGATAGAATCAAGCTTTTCTCATTTGTAGTAAAATCAAGTTTCTACTTTATTGGAATCATCTTCATAAATGCCTTTAGATAAGAACTTTTTAAACCTCTTCTTCTCAAGCTGAGACTAAGAATGAAGGAAAGAAGATTGGAGAGATTAATGCATTGTCTCATAAGTATAAAAATAAATGGTGTTCGATCAAAATTAATTGAAAGGTATTGGGTGGTATGTTTTTTATAGTAGAGGCTACCCAATACTCATTGAAAAAATATTTCATGACTAAATTTACATATTTACACATGTTAATGTAGAGTGCCACATGTCATTGTGGGCCCCACATAATGTCTATCCATTAAGGTTAACGGCAGGCTACTGGATGCTCTTTTTTGAAAGTTCATAGTTTATTTTACATCATTTAATAGTTTAGGCTACCAAATGCTTAAAAAAATAGTACATGGCCAAATTTGATACTTTACCTAAATTATATTATAATTTGGGATAATTGAGGGACTATTTCAGAAACTCAAATGAAGAATACAATGGAAAGAGCCTTCTTCTTGCTGAATTCCCACCTAAATGATATTTCTTGCAGTTTTTACTTTGTTTCGTTGTTATGACCATCTCGTTCCTTTGTTTCAATTGTCTATTTCTTTTTCACAAAGTTCTCAATAAGTGTACTTATAAATAAAGTTTTGAAAAATCTCCCACTTAAACTTATCCATTTGCTTGCGATACCTCTTTTGTTTATTGGAGAAACTAAAGAATGTTGTTCTCCTACCTACCTTTCATCTCCTTGTTATCCCTAAAAAAATTCTTTTGAAGGTTCTTTGGAATTTTTGGTTAAAAAAGCTCCTTACTATGCAAGAGCATTCTTTTTTCCTAAAGTGCTATGAAAAGGGTGCTCTCGTTAGGCCTTTTTTGTACTTGTAATTTTTAAGCCTATGGCCATTAAAGTCTAATGTAACATCCTCCTCTTGAAAGGAACCCTTAGAAGTTAAAACTTGTTAAGAACAATAGAAATGTTATAACATCTTGAATTTTTTAATCTTGTCATTAGCTGTTGATCATGTGTAAATTGGTAATGATGAAGTGATTAAGATTTTGAGTGATAATGTGATGATTTGATTTGTTGGGATTTTAAATGGGTAGACATGAGTGAGAGGATTGTGTTTTGGGTTGAAGCAAGTGCACGTGGAGAGAATTCTTCTCATTATGCCAAGTGGCATGGCTAGTGTTGCATGCGCCCAGTATATAGACTAGAAAGTGATCCCATAAGTCATGAAATTTGGGTAAATTTCAAAAAGAGAAATTAGAAACACACGTGAAGTAGAAGAGAAGAGGCAAGGGTCTACTAAGGTAAGAAATTCTGAATCATTGGAAGGCACTTCTAATAAGTAACTTATTGGGTAAGCTATCTATAACCCTTACTATCTATTCTACACTAATTTATCTAAATATGAGTTATAGAGAAATTGAATCAGTGAAATTTAAGGGGTTTGATTTTTACCCAATAGTAATAATAATATTGCTGAATGATAGAGCTTTGAACGTGTAGGCTTAATTTAGCCTTAGTTCATTGAGATTTTAAGGTGAAAATTGTGTTTGGGTAAAATGAGACCAGTTAAGCTGATGTAAAGTAACAATCAAGTAGTAATGAGCTTAGAACAGATAAATGGAAAAGAATAGGTGGCTAAATATAGCCATGAGTAGTAATTATGTACTTTTGGTCAAATTAGACTAAATGACTAAATTTTGCCAATTGTGTTGGATTGGCATATCGTGCGTGTAAGTTGAGAAAGAAAGCTTGTGACAAGCTATAGTGATAGTTGAAATCTATGAGTAACTTTTCTAGTGACAAAAGGATTGAGGTAATCGAATAATTTCCTTTATTTGATTATTTATTATAACTATGTGTGAGTTTACTACATAATGCATGAAATTGTTTTGAACTGAGCATGTTTCGTAACATTGAATGTTTATTGCATAAAAAGAGATTTTGGTTAAATAAGAAATTTGAAAGGTTTGATTCTTGCCCAATAGTAATGAAAAAGTTCTTGAAAGTTAAATTAGAGCTTTGTGATTGGTTTAAAGCTGAACGGTAGAGTTTTGAACCCATAGGCTCAATTTGACCCTTAGAGAGAGAAAAGTTAGGGTAAAAAATCATATATAAGTGAACTAAGACCAGTTGAGGTGATGTAAAGTAGTAATCAGATAGTAATGGACCTAGAATAGAGAAATGAAAAAGAGTTTATGGATGAATATAGCTCTAAGTAGTAAATATGCATTTTTTTGGTCAAAATGGACCAAATGACTAAAATGTGTTCAGATTGGCCTATTGAACCATTTAAGGTTCCTCACTATCACTTTACACATTTTTCTCATACATAGCATATATATTAAATACATACCATTTGAAAACACCCAATTCGATACTTTTATTTAATCAAAAGCTATTTCATGCAACATTCACATAATGCTATAAATCATGCTTAATCAAAAACAAGTTCATGTACTACATAACATACTCATACACAGTTATAATAAACAGTCAAACAAAGAAAGTTATTAGGTTACCTCAACCCTTCTATCGTTAGAAAGGTTACTCATGAATTTCAACAACCACAACCACTTATCTCAAGCTTCTTTTTCTACTCACACATCTAATATGCCAATCTAAAAACATTTGGCACATTTTAGTCATTTGGTCAATTTTGACCAAAAACTCATATTTACCACCTAAGGTTATATTCATCTATAAATTCTTTTCGATTTATCCATTCTAGGTCTATTACTACTTGATTACTATTTTACATCATCTCAACCGGTCTTATTTTACTCAAACACAATTTCTACCCTAACTTTTCTCTTGCTAAGTGCCAAATTGAGCCTACAGGTTCAAAGCTTTATCATTTACTTTAAACTAGTCGTAAAGCTATAATTTAACTCTTGAAAACCTTTTTATTATTATTGGGTGAGAATTAAAACCCTCAAATTTCATTGATTCAATTTCTCTATAACTCACTTTCAGAGAAATTTGTATAGAATGGAAGGTAGAAGTTATATGTAGTCTACCTAATAAGTTATTGATCAAAAGCACCTTCCAATGGCCTAAAATAGCTTGCCCTACCTCCTTAGCCCTTCTTCTATCCTTCTCTCACGTGTTTCCAAAATTCACCCCTTTGAAATTTTTAAAATTTCATGACTTATGAAAGCATTTCTAGTCCATGTGCCACGGTGCATGTAGCACAAGCCGGCGTGTGGCACAGTGAGATTTATTCTCATCATGCACACTCCTTTAACTCAAAATACACTCCTTCCACCTGTACCTAGTCATACAATACACTAACAAGTCAAACCATTAAGTAATCATTTGAATCTCTAATCCTACACTAATTACTACTTTACCCTTAGTTATTAACAAATCACGGGATTAAGAAATTTAGGATGTTACAGTTATTGTGAAGTCTGTTAAAGTATTGAGGCAATCAAGAGCTTGGATTAATCTTAATAATATAGTTGGAAATCTCAATAGGTTCTTAGGGATTGGACATAGACTTAAGTGGTAGGAGTCAAACCAAGATAAATCATTCATGTCTAGCTCTACTCTTTCAACTCTCTTCATTAGTGATTTTGTTCCTTCATTACTCTTATTATTATTACAAATATTTTTAATAATTTTAATTAACTCAATTCACTTCCTTCTTAGGGCATTTACATGAGGTGTATTATTGTAACATCTTAAGTTTTCAACTTCAAACTGTAATTTATAAACTAATGGTGTTTTGGGACACTAATAAAGTTATTTGAACTTCAATAGCCTTAGAAAAGAGTTAAGATGATGTATGGGTCAATCGAGCTCGAGAGGGTGGTTAAAATGGCATGTGGCAATTGTTGTGCCATGTGCTGCAGCACACGCATAATGCGCCATAGCGCATAGCCAGTTTTTGAAATAAATCAAACATAAGTTGCGTTTGATTTCAAAAGAAAGAAAAGAAAGAAATGAGAGAGGCGATAGAGAGAGCTGAGGATCTACCAAGGTGTGATCTTAAGAGCACTTTGAAGGCAATACAAGATTAAATCATTATTGGGTAAGTTCCATTAGCCTTCTCCTTCCCCATTGTGTGAAATTTTTGAGTTTTGAGTAAAATAGGAAGGATTTTGTGTTCTTCTTAGGTTTAGATCGAACCTATAACCTTAACTGAGGTCTTAAAAAGTTAAATCAAGTTTTTAAACCTAAGTTTATGGGTTTTATAGTGACCTAGATTTTTTAGCTAGGGTTTGAATGACTCTATATGAGAATTTGAAGTTTTGGGATAATATGGATAGATGGTTGGTGATATTATGTGTTGGAGGTATAATGGATACCCGAGATTAGTAATTTCTAGGTTTAATTGTAGTGATAATTGACAATTATCACTTAATCATGTAGATTAAGTGTAACTCCTTTTATATTCACTCAATATAGGAGAAGATTACAAGAGTTATCACATAAATACTCAATCAAAAATCAAAGGATTTGTTTGAAAAGCTTAGGCTCAAGAATTGTTTCATAAAACCATCAAAATCATAATATAATTAGAGAATACACAATAGAAGTAAATCATACATTTCTCTGACATGTAGTGAGTACATTTTATGAACATTACATCACAAAATCAAGTTAGATTTAGTTCATGTGCCACAACGTGTAGTATGTGCACACACGGTATATGGCATAGAGCTACATGCTCAGCCTACTCTGTGTTATATATAGCAACAAGTGTCACCATGTGCCACGACGTGCCTATCTGAATTTCTACTGTCATTTTGATACAAAAATAATGAACTTTCGACGTACGCCGTTTACACATACGACGTTCGATCGGAGTGATTCAAGCACCTACACGAAACTTAGTTTATAAGGTAACTAATGGCATAGGTTTGGACATGATCTAATAGTTCATCAAAATTTAGACAACCAGGTGCAAAAAGTTACTTTTTTTGAAAAATTTGCACACTTAGGCCTTCAAATCGATCCCTTTCTCTTATTAGATCACACAAGGTCTTGAATTAAGTCCAGAAGGATCTAATACACCTAATTGACCATATTTTGCCATAATCATACACATATATTGAAATTTAATCCTTCTACAGACAATTTCCACATTTCACAATTTTGCACAAAATGCCATTTCTTGGCATAACATTGGCCACTTAGCCTTTTTCTCATCATAGACACATGTATTAACATTCACAACACAATCTTAGTCCTAAATTACTATTTCATCATAATTTCTCAATTGGGCTTAAGATTCACTAACACTCAACAACAATTCAACACAAATATAATGAAATCATAGCCGTTAATTCATTTTATCATAAATATCAACAATCGGGCTATAATTTCACCAATCCACTACTTAAAATATGCATGCAACCCTATGGCAACTCATACACACACATATAACACAAATTCTTAGTTCAATTCATTATACAACTTTGAGTATACATGGCTTCATAACTCAAGCCGGTCCAAACTCTCCTTCCCTTGGCTTGTCACTGCCTTGCCTTGTAAACATGTAATTAGGGAGGTGAGATAAAAATTTCAGTAACAAAATAACTTACTCCTATTGACTATCACATGCAACATATGGAAGTAAAGCATATTATACAATTTAAAACCTTATTAGCATAATATATATCACATATTCACTTAAGTCACATCAATATTCCATTTTCAACCACCTTTCTCATATATAACATTTTGCAGAACCTCATAGCATCTCATTACATCTCATAGCATCATATAGCATAATCATTACTGATCGAACCTCCAAATCACCCCGACACAAAACCTTAAGCTCACCTTAGACCAATGTGCACTCATTGGCCTTAAACTTACCTGTAGTGATAGAATCATCTAGCCAAAGATGTCTCAACACACATATAGACTATGTTTTCCACTAATACACACAATAGGGTGTCATTAACTTTAACACTATACCACAAAGATACTAAGGAGTCTCATATCTCCAACACCACACCTCAATAGGTATTAAGAAGATCTTCTCTAACACCGCACCTCAATAGGTACTAAGGAAAATTGTTCCAACACCACACCCTATGAGTACTAAGGAAACCTTGCTATATGGTCTTTATCACTACCTCTACTCAGGTGAACTCCTATCCCTATGATCATGCTTTTCAAACCATTTAAGGTTTTCATTTACCATTTTCCATACTTTCTTACACATAACACATATATATAATACATTCCATTTGAAATACACATTTCCATGCTTTATTTCAATCAAAAGCCATTTCATACAATAATCACACAATGCTATAAAACATGCTCAGTTCAAAATCATTTCATCTATTACATAGCATACTTATACACAGTTATAATAAAAGTCAAACAAAGAAAGTTATTCTATTATCTCACCCTTTTATCACTAGAAAAGTTATCCATGGATTTTGTAATGGCCACCTTGACATTACTAAAATTCACCACACAATCACAACAATCATAATTAGGAGCAAGGATTGCTCCTAAGCTCACATTTTAAATATAAGCATTAAAACTAATAATCCTTTAAAAATAATTGTGGAATTATTGAGATCCTATAAAAACCCTTCAAATTGATAGTTTGAGCTCAAACTTAATGATTTATATAAGTATTGAAAGCATGGAAAAGTTTTGGGAAGCAAAACACTTCAAAACAGGGCCAAAAATGTCATTTTTGAGTGTTTTGGTCCATGCGCCACGGCATGTGGCACAGAAAGCCAAGTTTTCTTACTGTACCATGTGCCATGGCTTGTGTGAAATGCGCCGCGGCGTACTTGTCCATGACAGCAATGCTGTCATGATAGCTTTTTTGGACGAACTTCAAATACGCACCATTTTTGCATTTGATGTCCGATTGGAGTGATTCAAGTGCTCACGTGAAGCTTATTCAATAAGCTAACTAATAGTGCAAGTTTTGTTATGATTCGACACCATATGAGAATTTTATACACTCAAATGCAAAAGTCAGTTTTTAAAGAGATTTTCAAGCATCCAAGTACACAAAACTCATAACTTATACCATTAATCCATTGTGAGGCTTGAACCAAGTCCAATAGACCAAAATACACTTGAGTGAACATTCAAACATATAAAAACATACCAAACACAAAATTTGGCCACTCATTGGCCATTTCACCCAATATGGCCAAAATACACAATCAACATTACTTGCACTATTTTGCCTCTGTTACCACATATTACACTACATATACATTATCACCATATAGATAAAATATTCCTTGCATGTGTATAAAATATTACACTACATATAAAATATTCCTTGCATGTGTATTAGTATTTTAGCCTATCACTATAAAAATTGCCACATATTCACCTCATATACAATATTAGGCTAAAATACAAAATAACATAGTATAAAACAAGTGCAACTAAACCAAATGATATGCATTCCTAGTTGGCAACATATAATATCATATAATAAGTTTATATACACCACTCAAACTAAAATCAAGCATTATTATTTGATATAGCAAATCTACTTATTCTTGATCGATTCCTTCCCTCGCTCAGTCTCAGCTGTAGAACCTTTAAAATGATAACCATAGGGTGAGATAAAAATCTTAGTAACTAAGGTAATCTACATTATTAATTAATAGCTAAGTTATAAACAAGCCTTAAATCAAGTAAAATAAGCACAACATATAAAATCACCACAAGTCACATGCATGATCCCTGACCATCCTGTCCTCCAATACTCTCAACCAAACTGGTAGGCTATTTTATAGAACCAAACCACATGTATGGTCCCCAAGCTCACCATCCATGGTAGGACTACCCAGCTAAGGTGTCCTAAACCACTTTTAGACTATTGGTTCCTCTATTACAAGTAATTGGGGTATTGTTACTCTAACATCGCATCCCATGGATGCTAAAGAGCATAATCTCCAACTCTGCATCCTTTTGGGTACTAAGGAGAGTAATTCTCCAACACTACACCCATTTTTAGGCACTAAGGAGAGTAAGTGTTGCACCTGACATCCCGAGGTGTCAGCAGTGCCATATGGACTTAATCTTCACTAACTCCACTAGGGTGACCTCCCACCCTCTAATATGCCACAATTCACTACAAATCTCCACTTGACCATGCATAAACAACTTTCCAAACAAATATAACAAATCTTACCATTTACTTCAAAATATAGAATTTCACAAACTAATACTCTACTCATTTTCTAAAATAGTTAAGCTTTAAAGAATTTATACATATATACTTAACAAATCATAGAAAAGCAACTTGAGAATAACTTATACAAGAGAATAAATATATAAATTATCTAGTTACCTCAACCCTTTTTACTAAAAGGGTTATCCATGGTACCAATTCTCTTCTTGTGTCAAGGTAAGTCTTCCCACATCACAATCTACATCAACAAGTAACATATGTTAATTTTCAATTAACACAAGCACTATTAGCTATCAATAACCTCTTAATTCTCCCACTTCTCACTCATATTCTCAATAAATAGACTTTTCAGATTAGAATTTGTTCACACAATCCCTTTAAGCCTCCCTTTAACTCTCTCACAACATGACACTTAATATCTCAACTTATCGTACTTCAAAACCCCATGATCAAGTTAGGGCTTGATCCAACTTTCACCAAACAACAAAGTAGCTTTATATTACCACATATCCAAGATTAATAAACCTAAATCAAACCTTTAGAGTTAATATAAACCTTTAAAACTTAGACTCATGGCTTAATCCAATCAGACCAAATTCTCACTCTTTTAAATCCTATAGAAAATGAGATGAAAAGGTAGAGGAGAAGGGTAGGAAACTCAAGAGTTTGAAGGCTCAATTTATCTTCAAAATCCTCCTAAATTGATGCCCTAATAGTACCCAAAGTTGCCCCCTTCGTGTTCTAGGTTCTCCACCCTAAAATCTATCAATTTCTGATGATTTGCGAAATTTTAAGTTGCCTGTTGTGCCATGCGCTGCAGCGCATGCCACGCAAGTCGTGGCTCACAACACAGCAAATAACAAGTGGATTTTGCTCCTCTCGATACCTCCCGACTTGCTCTGAATTTCATCCTAACTCAATTTAGAGCCAAATATGACCCAATTTAGCAACCTAAAAACATAATTAAATAAATTAATCATATTTTTAACTAATTTATCCCATAATTAGTCAATTTTTTTAGATTTAAAGTTTTCAAATGTTACAAATTTTAACTACCATAACTGTTTATCTTAAGCATCCTTTCTCTATTCACACGTCCAATATGCTAATTTGAATACATGTGGCACATTTTAGTCATTTAGTCCATTTTAACTAAAAACTCATATTTACTGCTTAGAGCTATATTCATCTGTAAACTCTTTTTCATTTATCCATTTTAGATCCATTACTATCTAATTACTACTTTACATCACCTTAACTAATCTTATTTCACTCAAACCATTTTCTATCTTAACTTCTCTATCTTTAGGGCCAAAATTGAGCCTTCGTGTTTAAAGCTCTATCGTTCAGCTTTAAACTAGTCATAAAGATCTAATTTAACTTTTGAGAACCTTTTTATTACTATTAAGCAAGAATCAAGCCCTTCAAATACTATCAATTCAGTTTTTCTATAACTCAATTTCAGAGAAATTTGTGTAGAATGGAAGATAAGAGTTATGTATAGCTTAGTTAATCAATCAGAAGCACCTTTCATTGACTTGAAATAGCTTGCTCTAGCTTTCCAACCCTCCTCCTTTCTCCCTCTCATGTGTTTCTAAATTTTCACTTCTAAAAATCACCAGATTTCATGACTTAAGTGATTTTCTAGTTCATACACCCGCAGTGCATGTAACACAAGCCATAATGTGTGGCACAGTAAGATTTATTCTCACCACGCTGTGACAAAGTTAGAATTTTCATGAGGTTAAAATATTCTAAAAGCTTTCAAAATGATCCAGTATAATCAAGAAGGCACTGGAGTCTTCTGGAATACGCTAGTATAACCTTAAAAGACCTAGATATCTCTAGAATAATATAAAGAGCACTTAAAGTATCTAGATCATTTTAGGGATATCCTAATCTTATACATTCTAGAATTCTCCTAGTAAATATCAAGATATTTCTATAGAAATATCTAGAGATAGAATGTACACCATTAGATCGAATCAATCCCAACCGTCCATTAAGGAGGTGGGAATTTTCTAGAAAAAGGGGGAAGCTTATAATATCCCCTCACCCTTTATTTGTAACCACTCAAGTAAAGTAATAAAGCTCTCAAGTTCATTCACTCAAACTCTCTACTCTCTACTTGTACATCTAGCTCTTTTAAGTCTCTTTGCCTACTTTATGGGTTCGGCTGACTTAGTCACGATCAAGGTGTTGATCAAGCTAAGGCCGACACGGTTCAAGGAAAGGAAAGTTTCAAGGTCATGACAATGTGGTATTAGAGCCAAGGTTTGAGGAAGTTGTGGTTTCGATAGATATTAATAGGCAAGGATGTTGGGAGTAACTGAGGAGACTCTTACTCATGACGAGGAGAAGGGAAGGGAATCCCAACCTCCGCACTAAGGTAGCAGGAAGGCACAAGGCACTTGTAAGGTACGTTCATAAGACCTTACTATACTCTATAAACATTGATGCTTTAGAGAAAGCAATGGAAGAAATGGTGGGAAGAGTAGAGAAGGTTGAGGGTGATATGGGTATGTTGAAGAACCACACTCTCAAAGAACTTGATGAGTTAAAGGGTAGTGTGGATACCTTACAAAACTCTGAGAATCAATGGGAGGATGTCGTGAAATCCTTGGAGACAAAGGTGATGGATGCCATCACCATGATGCAACAACAGCTCAACACTCTCAAGACTTCCTTAGAAGAAAGAGGAAGAAACCTACTATTAGATAGAAATATTAGAATAAGGGAAGTCAAGTTAGACCTTCCCAAACCTAAGGAATTCAAGGGGGTACGAGATGCTAAGGAAGTTGAGAACTTCTTATGGCAAATAAAACATTATGCCAACACCTTAGGGATGATTGATGATTAAATCAAGGTACGTACCGCTACTTACTTCTTTACAGACAATGCCATGCTATAGTGGCGAAGGAAGCATGTAGACATGGACAAAGGGCTTTGCACAATCAATACTTGGGAAGACTTCAAGAAAGAATTGAAGAGGTAATTCTATTCAGAGAATGTGGTCTATGAGGCACGAAAGAAATTAAGGGATCTCAAACACAAGACCACTATCTCTAACTACGTATGAGACTTTATTTCTTTAACACTTAGATTCCCAATCTGAGTAGTAAAGAAGCTCTCTTCTATTTCATCGACAATCTCTAGAGTTGGGCAAAGCATGAGTTATAGCGGCGTGACATGAAGACCGTTGATGAGGCAATCACAATAGCTAAAAGTCTCATAGAGTATTATAAGGAAAAAGGTGAGTCCTCTAAACCTAAGTCTTCTAAACCTAATCCTGGAAAAGGAAGGGGAGACAAGGGCAAGGAGACATCAAAAGAGGGTGATAGCAGGTCATCATAAAAGAAACAATCTGAAGGATAGAAGAAGACCTTCAAGGACCAAACGGGATGCTTTGTGTGCAAAGGTCCTCATCAAATGAGAGAACGCCTGAAGTTAGGTATGTTGGCAGCCATAATGGAGAAAGCTAAAGAAGAGGAGCCTAATGTGGAGATGGGGTCTCTACGACTCCTCAATGCTTTAAAGGTCAAACCCTTGCTAAATAATGCTAAAGGTGAGGGTTTGATGTACTTAGATGGGAAGCTGAATGGATCACCTGTCACTATAATGTGTGACACTGGAGCTACCCATAATTTTATCACTCTAGAAGAGGCCAAGAGAATAGGTCTCAAGGTGGTGCAAGAGGGAGGAAGTCTGAAGGCAGTTAACTCACCTCCTAAGCAACTATGTGGCAGAGCATAAGGAGTTAAGCTATGTTTAGGGAGTTAGAGTAGTAAGATAGACTTTTCCGTAGCTTCTATGGATGACTTCAAGATCATATTGAGACTAAAGTTCTTCAGGCAGGTAAACACTTACCTTATGCCTTATTATAATTTACTTTTTATATTGGAGAAGGAAAAACCCTTACTTTGTGCCTACAAGAAGGGTAAGTGGTGGACACCAACTCTTGACCTTACAAGTCAAGAAGGGATTAAAGAAGGGAGAGGCTGCGTACTTAGCGACACTGAAGGAGATTGACCTTGGGGACAAGGTTAAAGAAGAAGTCCCTCCTATAATTGCCCATGTCTTTATAGAGAACTAAAAAATTATGCCTGCTGAGTTGCTCAAGAAGCTTCCACCACGTAGAGAGGTGGATCATGAGATTGAGTTAGAACTGGGAACTCGACCATCGGCTATGATGCCATATCATATGGCACTATCCAAGTTAGAGGAGTTGAGGAAGTAGCTAAAGGAGTTGATCAATATAGGTTTCATTCGACCATCTAAAGCACCTTTTAGAGCACCAGTCTTATTCTAAAAGAAGCAGGATGGGTCCTTGCGCCTATGCATCGACTATCGGGATCTTAACAAGGTAACTATTAAAAACAAATATCCTATTCCTTTGATAGCTGACTTGTTTGATTGCCTAGGAAAGGAAAAATACTTTTCCAAATTAGATCTAAGGTCTGGGTATCATCAAGTTCAAATTATCAAAGGAGATAAACCCAAGACCACCTATGTGACACGATATGGGTCTTTTGAATAGTTAGTCATGCCTTTTGGACTAACCAATACACCAGCCACATTCTGCACTTTGATGAATAAGATCTTTCATCCTTATCTTGATCGATTCATAGTGGTGTACTTACACAACATTGTCGTCTATAGCAACACATTAGAGGAACATGCTGAACACCTCTAGATTGTGTTCAAGACCCTTCATGAAAATGAGCTTTATGTGAAGAAGGAAAAGTGCTCCTTTGCTATAGAGGAAGTCTCCTCCTTGGGACATGTTATCTCACATGGTTGCCTCAAGATAGATGAGAAAAAGGTATAAGCTATAAAGGAATGGGAGCCTCCAACATGTATGGTTGAGCTGCAGTCCTTCTTGAGATTGGTAAACTATTATCGATGATTTATTAAAGGCTACTCGACAAGACCTGCCCCTCTTACAGAGTTATTGAAGAAGAATAAGTGTTGGGCTTGGATGGAGGAGTGCCAACAAGCCTTTGAGGATTTGAAGGCGGTTGTTATAGAAGAACTAATGTTGACATTTCTTGACTTCTCCAAACCCTTTGAGGTACATACTAACACCTCTAACTTTGCTATAGGAGGTGTCCTAATGTAAGAGAGGCATCCTATTTCCTTTAAAAGTCACAGCTAAATGATATTGAGAAGCGGTACATGGTCCAGGAAAAGGAGATGATGACTGTAGTCTATTGCTTACGTACTTGGAGGCATTACTTACTAAGGGCAAAGTTTATCATCAAGATAGACAACATGACCTCTAGTTACTTCCAGACTCAGAAGAAGTTGATGCCAAAGCAAGCAAGATGGCAAGACTTGGAGTATAAGCCTGGAGCAACTAACATCATTGTAGATGCTCCAAGAAGAAAGGTAGAACTAGCAACCTTGACCCAAGTTAGTGGGAACTTGGTCGAGAAGATTAAGGAAGGGATGGCCTAGGATCTTATAGCCTTACAGCTAATGGAACTAGCAAAAGAGGGAAAGACTAAGAGATTATGGGTAGAAGATGAAATCCTCTACACTCTAGGAAGGCAAGTGTATGTTCCTAAATAAGAAAACCTAAGGAAGGAGTTGATCAAAGAGTGACACGACTCTAAATAGGCAGGTTACCCAGGTCAAAGATGAACTCTGGCTTTGCTAGAAGTAGCCTATTATTGGCCTCACATGAGGGAGGATGTAGAACTTTATGTGAAGACTTGTCTTGTATGCCAATAAGACAAGGAGGACAACTAATTACCTGGAAGACTGCTCGAACCCTTACCTATGTCGAGCCAACCATGGGAAAGTATTTCCTTAGACTTCATCTTAGCGTTACTTAAGTTAAAAGGATTTAGATCCATCATGGTAGTAGTAGATCGATTCTCCAAATATACAACTTTCATAGCTACCCTAATAGACTGCATGGCTGAGGAAGTGACTCGAATGTTTTTCAAAAATGTGGTAAAGTACTGGGGCCTTCCTAGAACTATCATCAGTGATAGAGATCCATGGTTCACAGGAAAGCTGTGGACGAAACTATTCAAACTATTGGGGATGAAATTATACTTCTCAACTAGCTTTCATCCTCAAACAGATGGGCAAACTGAGAGGGTGAATGCCTTACTTGAGTGCTATCTGTGGCACTTTGTTAGTGCCAATTAGAAAGACTGGGTTAAGTTGCTTAATGTGGCTCAGTTCTCCTACAACCTACAAAGGAGTGAGGCAATAGGAAGAGCCCATTTGAGATTGTGATAGGGCAACAACTGATCACCCCACATGCCCTCACAACCTCCTACAAAGGCAAGAGCCCTGGAGCTTTTCACATGGCTAAATCCTGGCAGGAACAGTTAGATGAAACAAGATCATTCCTTGTAAAAGCTACCAAGAAGATGAAGAAGTTTGCAAACAAACAAAGGCATGTAGTAGAATTCCAAGTGGGAGACATAGTAATGGTGAAACTACTCCCACAATAATTTAAAGCCTTTAAAATAGTACACAAGGGCCTCACTCACAAATATGAAGGTTATAAGGTAATCAAGAAGGTAGGAAAAGTCTTATATAAATTAGATCTCCTTACTAATTTAAAGATTCATCTTGTCTTTCATGTTAGCATGTTGAAACCTTATCATGAAGATCAGGATGATCTAACTCGAGGAACATCATCACGTGCCCCATCGATAATCACCAAGGCATATGATCGAGGAGTTGAAGAAATACTTAGTCATCGAGTTGTGTAGAAAAGAGGTGTGCCTCCAGATACACAATACTTGATCAAACGAAAGGGATTGCTAGAGAGTAAAGCAACATGGGAATCTCAAAGAGATCTTTAGCAATTTGAAGAACTATTTTGATCCTATAAAGATGATGCCGTGATGAGGACATCACTCAAATAGGTAGGGGAGAATGTGACAAAGTTAGAATTTTCATGAGGTTAAAATATTCTAAAAGCTTCTGGAATGATCGAGGATAATCAAGAAGGCACCGGAGTCTTCTGGAATACGCTGGTATGACCTCAAAAGACCTAGATATCTTTAGAATAGTATAGAGAGCACTTGAAGTATTCAGATCATTCTAGGGATATCCTACTCTTGTACATTCCAGAATTCTCCTTGTAAATATCAAGATATTTCTTGTAGATATTTCTATATAAATATCTAGAGATAGAATATTTTAGATCAAATCAATCCCAACTGTCCATTAAGGAGGTGGAAATTTTCTAGAGAAAAGGGGAGGCCTATAAATACCCCCTCACCTCTTATTTGTAACCATTCAAGCAAAGTAATAAAGCTCTTAAGTTCATTCACTCAAACTCTCTACTCTATATTTGTGCATCTAGCTCTCTTAAGTCTCTTTGCCTACTTTGTAGGTTCAGCTGACTTAGTCACGATTAAGGGGTTGATCAAGCTAAGGCCGGCACGGTTCAAGGAAAGGAAGGTTCTAAGGCCGTGACAATACGTACTTGCCTTGACTCAAAATGTACTCCTCTCACTCATATCTAATGATACAACACACAAATAAGTCAACTCATTATCTAAATCTCTAATCCCATACTAATTGTCACTTTACCCTTGATTAACTACTAACTATAGGATTAAAATGTTAGGATGTTACATTAAGCATTGGTCGAGTGTTATCATGTGTGTGGAACATGTAGAGCAAATGTTATACCATGTTAACCCCTTTTTTATAATAAAATAGTTGAGGTAACAAAATAATTTACTCTATTTGATTAAATGCTTAACTGCTTATGAGTAGATATGTAAACTGCCTACATGTTCTAAATGCATTGCATATCATAAAAGAAGGATTTTGTAAATTAGAAATGGAGGCTCGAATAGTAGAATGATAGGGTGATATGGAGGCTCGAATGGTAAAATGATGATACTAGAGTGGAAATGACATGTGTTTATAGAAGTGATATGTTCAAATATGCTAAATGAGTATTTTATCGATAAGGGTTTTACTTTCTTGTAATTATGCAAGTTAATTGATAACGATGAATTATTCTGTTATTATGATATTTGTCTCACCCTTTGGCTATATTTTATAGGTGAGGGCTCTAGTAGGGGTAAGGGAAAGGAAGGTACTATTGATGAGTGAAGAGCTTCGTTTGTATAGCTCTTCTCTTTTATGTTTTAGTTTTATAACGAATATGTTATGTAACTTATGCCAACTTAGGCTTTTATGCATATAATGAATCACTTGCATGAGAATTTGTGAAATGCATGGGTATTTCAGCTTAACATTGATGTATCTGTGATAAAATGATAGGGAATCACTAAGATATTAGAACAAGTGGTGTTGTTGTAATGATGTGTGTATTGAAATGACCATAACTTGTTATTTAGAATTAAATTGTCTCCTTTGAATTCATTATGAAATGAGGGATTTTATGGTCATATGATGCATGGACTGTTGTTGTTATGGTATAATTGATTAATAAGGTTGTGTGTGATCCATTTGAGTTAGTTCAAGTGGTTTTAGGGCTTTGAGCACTTGGTTGTGTGGTTTGGACACCCTTGTTTGTGTTATAGGTTGATAACAAGCCATTTTAGGTTCGAGCGTCTAACTTTTTTATGGTTGAGAATTTGGGTGTGAGACTAGTGCCAATAGCTAGAGGGCTTGAAGAGCTATGTGTGGACACTTGAATTGCTCAAATCAAACATTGGATAGTGAAACAGCTTGCTTTATAAGTTAATTAGAGTGTTGTTAAGACAGTGTGCCACAACACATGGCAATCACACCATTATGCAAATGCCCAATGAGAGTATTGGCTCTTTGTGCCATCCATCACGATAGGTAAGGCTTGTGCCGTGGCGGATAGTGTAAATTTTAAAATTTTCTAGAATGTCTCATTTGGGTTTTTAAGTGCTAATTTTGGCTTCCATGCTTTTATTACCTTGTTTAACTTATTTTAAATAATGTTTTGAGCTCACATGACTTTTCAAAAAGAGTTTTCTTGGGATCCCAACATTTTAAGCCATTCTTTTAAACCCTTAATTTGTGATGACTTTTTTAGGAATTTCAATTAATCTAGGTTATTATCAATGTGCGAGTGTATCCTAGTAATGTCAAGGCGGATAGTACAGGTGCCACCACCTAGAGTTATATGATCAAAGATTTGTGATATTCATTGTCACATTCTTAGCCTATGGTCAGGAGGGCAATAGATTGTTAAGGACAGTATGTATCTCTTGAACTTACATCATAAAAAAAGATGGTTATATTAACGGGTGAATTTGAGGACAAATATGAGGATAGAAATGAACCAAGGTATTAATAAGTATAGAAATTATTGATTGAATTTCATTGAAAATAAATATGTTATAAATTTTTGTATAGGGACTGAATTGGAATCTTAAAGGACATTAATTTGTAATAAATTGAGGGTCCCACCTATTGTGAATAAGAAGTTATGACTTATGGAATAGATAGTTAGTTAGGTAGATGAATTGTGGAAATTGAGCAGGACATGGAATTGATAATCTAGTGTGACATTTGAAATTTGGGTGTAAATTCAAGATTCTTTCTATAGGTATGTTCGAATAGACTGTGAATAGGCTTAGTTATAGATTGAACTTTTATTATAAGTAAGTACCATGACTTGGAAAATATGATAATAATTTTGAGGTTGGCATTAGAGTCACAAAGCAAAAGCTTATTAATTATGAATAGTTAAGGATGATCTAAACATCAATAAAAATGTAAGATAAAATAAACTAAGATGTGAATGGGAAGTTGTATAAAAGTATTAGTTGAATGAATCTCTCTATTGTAGGGAAAGGTTTTAGTATAGAAATTAAGTTGTTGATAAGCCATAGATAAATAAAGGCTATATATATAGAAATTAATATATTGATTGCTAAAACCTAAGGTTTGTTGGGATAGAAAGAGGAGCAAATTACATATCAAAATTTTGTGGGAGTTGAGGAACTAGTATATTATGTGTGTTAGACATAGGAGAAATATAATGTGCAAGGTAGATTAGGAAAATGGAATATGTAGAGATAAGATTGTGAAATCAAACAATTTTAGTATTAGAAGACATCAAAAGGATGTGTTTGGCTTACTAATTACAATTTTTATCGAATAGAACTTTCTATTAAATGGTAATAAAAAGCATAAGAATGTAAGGATGTTATTCAACGTATCTATGGGCATGGAGGTGACTTAAGAGGATAAAAATGATTATGGTATAATACTAGTTTTCAATTTGAGGATAATATAAGACTACCATTTAGGTATGAATTGTTGAAGTTGAGAAAAGAATTAGGTAAATACATGGAAAAAAATATTATAGTTGCTGTAAGTTTAGAATACTTGTGTGATATACTAATAAAATGAATAGACAACTTTTTCCAAAGGGGTAAGCTGAAATGAACCTTATACAGCGAATGGAAAATGAATCAAACTAAACTAGTAGGTTTGGATGATACATTAAGAACCTAAGTCTAAAAATAGGAGAGTAGCTTGTATAATCTCATTATAGTAACAAATTTTATTTGCAACTTAAATTACTACCACAACTTATGAGTGGCACATTATGATAATCAATGTCCGGAAAGGAAAGTAGTTTTACTTCAAGTTAGGAAATAATCATTGAGAAGAATATCATTAGTTTTGATAAACACAAATCATACTATTATGCAAAAATTTCTCACAATTCATAGTTGGTAAAAGCTTATGTCCACCGAAAGAAACAATCTAAGGAATTTATGGGCAATGGCATTGTCTTATATGAGTTTTCCTTGACAATTGACACTAACAAAACCATTAAGCAAAGAATGGATGACTAGAGTCATAGAGCCATGTGCGAATTCATACTAAATTTAAATTGTCTTGCCTGTCAAGTCACCTTGACACCTTAGTTTATGGGAATTTACAATGTCTTGTGTATCACTATTAAGGAAGTTCAACCTTAACTCCTTCCTTATTTTGTAACTTCAAGAAATAAAATTTTGAGATAATTTAGTTTTCTAACCCAAGTCTGAACAAAATGAAAACTTCAAGAACCAATAATGACTTAGTAGACCATTCAGCAAGTGAATGTAAATTAAAAGGGCATAGCATCGAGTAATGGTCACTAAAAAATAATAGTAAATACAATCAAAATTAACTTTCATTAGGTTGACATATACCAATATTGAGGGCAAAATTCCTAAAAGGAGGGGAGAGTTGTAATATATTAATTTTTATATAATAAATAAATTGTAAAATTTGGCTCTTATTGAAGATTTAAAAGAGGAATATATATTATTTTGATATTTAAATTAAGGAATGAATTTGTATTTGGGGTTAGTAATATGGTTAGGCATTTAATTATGGACTAAAGTTGGCCTAGAGTCTTACAAGAGATATTTATTAGGTTAACTTAGGATATAATTTAAAGATAAAAATAATAAAAAATAAAATAAATGAAACATGCAAAAAAAAGAAAGAAATAAAGAAATAAAAGAAGCAGAGAGAGGATAGAATTAAAAAAAAAGAAAAAAAGGTAAAACGTAAAACAAAAATTGAAAGGGGAAACAGTGGCTGAAGGAACCAAAAAGGGAAAAAAATAGAGAAATGGATGGAGAAAGGAAGATGGTGGGACCCACATATTATTAAATGTCCACACTTTATTTGTATTTCAAACACACTCCCTCATCCTTCTTTCATCTCTTTTGTCCGTGTCATCTGCCATTTTCAAGTAAGCTTAAGTTTTCTTAGCTAATTTAGGCATACAAAATGACTCATTCTCGAGATTTTTTTTTTATAAACACTTTCCACTTATTAAGAGTTGTCTAATAGTTTCATTATTTTGAGCAATAAAGAAAATTTTTGATTAGGATTTAAAATAAATGTTGAGGTTAGGGGCATAATAAATTCTATGAAACATTTCTTTAAGGTTGGAATTCAAAATTGAGAATTTTTGAGTTAAAACCATGACTTATGTGGTTGAGTTTATGTTGAATCTGAGATGTTAGGATAAATTTTGATTATTAATTAGATGTTTATTTAAGTACAAATAGATATTTCTACGGCTGTGAAATGATTATTTGACGCTTGAGGATATTTTGTTAAATTTTTAATTTATTTTTGGATGAATTTTTGGAATATGGATTGATGAAATTGTGATGTTAGGAATGATTTGAGGCTTAAATATAGCTTATTAGGGTATGAGAATTCTAGAAAGGAAATTTAAAAAGTTAAATGAGGCACTAAACTTTGCTTAGTGTTAACATGGGTCTGAGGCCTAAAACATTCTAACTCTTTAAATTAGAGTTATTTATTAATTTTAATGTGAAATTAATATATAGTATTTTGGAATAATTGTGTAAATTATATTGACAAAGAGAGTGGTGAAGGGAACTTATTATTCAAGATATAAGGTAACCATGATTAATATGTGGTGGTGTATGTAACATCTTTAACCTTAGTTTATTAACTTAATGAAGGTAATTAGTGAGTTGATGAGGTGTATGGCCAGAGGGGCTTAACTTGGCATAATCATTATGATTTTAGCCCTAGAAGTGGGTCCAGATCGATGGCGAGCCACCCGGGCAAGGAAAGAGGAAGAGAAAGTAAAGAACTATTCTCTGTGCCATACGCCGTAGCACGTGGTTAGTTCATCGTAACGTGCAGAGATAATTTAAATGTAACAAGTTCCTTTATACCATGCACCGCAACGCATAACTAAAATTTCTTATAAATCAGTTTGTGTACTACACGAAAACAAAAGAGAAAAAGAGGAAGAAAATGAAGAGCTCAACTTTGGCTCTACTAGAGCACGACATTGGGTTCCATTGTTGATAGATTGAAGCTTTCAAACACCCAAAGTAAGTTTATGGTGCCTTTTTCTTCCTTTCTCTCCCTCATTTATGATAATTCATGGTAGGGTTTGAGTTGGGAGATGGATTTTTAGTCTATAGGATTATGTCTCTAATTTTATTGGTTAAAATAAGTATAATAGGAGTTGTTTAATGTATTGGAATACTACATTGATGATTTTGAAAGTGGTTGGCCTATGGGAGAATTTATTATCAAAAAATTAATATTTATGAGGTAGTTGCGAGAGGTTAATGTGTATTAATGATGGTTAGAGGTGTTGCTAATAATAATGTGCATTAATGGAACTTAATGAGCCCATTGGGTGTGAATGGGTAGTGATTATGAGTTGAGAAAATAGAGTATGTGGAGTTTTATGTTGATAAAGCTTCAAGAGTTAGATAATGATGAAATTCTTGTGGTATGGATGTAGAGAGGTTCATTTTTAGCACCATTCGAGCTTGTTAAAGCTATAGAAAGTTGGTACAGTGAGGGTAAACCTTTGACCTCTCAAAAGTTTGAGATAGCCGGGGGAAACTTAATCTTTATAGTTGAATGTTAATTGTGTTTGTGAAATGTGACTTATGAGTTAAATTGATGATGCATGTTGGCAAAATGTTGATTTGTGAAATGGTTTTTGGAAAGAAAATCTTAATTTTTTCTACCCTTGATATTTTATGAAATTTATTATGATTTATTATTATTGGGTGGAGAATTGTGATATAATATATGTCAAATTGTGGAGTATTGAACATGTGGGATTCATGTATTATGAATTGATTGTTAAATTGCATATTATGTGAGAAATGAGCATAGCATAATCATTGGCTAGAGTTCGCCTAGGGAGAGGAGTAAATTGGTTGAAATCCACGTGGTATTAGTAGTGATCGTTGGAATCAGGAAGTAGCCTTGGCACTAACCATTGGAATCGAGAGGTAGCTCTTATCCCATGGTTGTTTCAAGACTGTTCTACTTGTTTTATAAGGGACTTGAACTTAATTAATATTTATTGGTTCATAAGGAGGCTAGATTAGGGGTACAACACCCCATGGTTATTAGTATTAGGGGAAATCGAATTACATAAGTAAGTGAATTTATCTTGGGTAATAACTTCTTACAAGTAGAAGGTTGGATTAGTCCATGAAGGACATAGCCATGTGATAGCAATCGGTTTCGTGTTGAAGGTAACAGGAGGATATAAGGTTGGCATCTGATCATTCATATATGGCTACATGGTTGTTAGTTTTGTGGTCTGGCATGTGTTGAGAGCGCATGGTTGTTATTTTTATGACCCTGTGTTATGTTTTTTCTAAATAACATGATAGAATGTTTTGTGACAAGCCTAGTGACATAGTTGTTAGTTTTGTGAACTGTGGCCTAGTGTTATGTGATATATGTGCTTATTTGCCTAATTGTATTTATTTATAATTAATATGCAACTGTATGGGTTTAAGTGAAACTTGGTTACTGAGTGGTTGTAGTCACCTCTCAATTCTTAATATTTTCATGACCTAGTTCATTAGATCTGAGTTGGGAAAAACATACAGAGGCTTATGATTTGTGGAGTAATCCTCCATATGCCTCTCCTTTATTAATTTCACGTGTATTTGTTAATGTAATTGTGAATTAGGATTATTTGACATAATTTATGCACTACTTGCATAATTTTGTGTATAACTAGTGTATTTGTGCCCTGGGTTAGTGAGTTTTGATTGTGAATCCTTGGATGGGGCTAAAATACTAGTGCAAGTTGAAACATATGCATTTTGAGAAATTTGGAATGAAATATTTGATTTTGTGCAACATCTCCTCCCCCTTTATGTTTTGTGAAAATTAGGGTTGAGTGGTGATTTTATGATATAAGCATTTTTGATTATGTGTAGTGTATTGTATGAGTTTGTAAGAGTCCATTGAGTGTGGTTGGATGGTTGGTGTAAGCTATTGACACGTATGGTTGAGTTGGGACACCCTAATTGAGAGATTTTGTGGAAAAGTGGCAAAAATGAGATTTGGTGTCCAACTTTTTATAGAAAAGGAATTTGATTGTGAAATGGTGCCATTAGCTAAAGCTAGAAGAAAGCTCTGTGTAAACACTGAAACTACCTAAATTGGACATTAGACAGAGATTTGGGATGCATTAAAAGTTCACGCCCTTTGCTGTCATATGACAGCACTAATCAGTCAAATTTTGTGCAATGTGCCATGGCACATGGCATAGAGAAGACACACCATGGTGCATAAATCGTAAGCCAAGGCACATGTGACACTTTTTGCATAAATTATTTGGGTCCCAATCGATTTTTAAGTGTTTGCTTTGTTTTCAAAACTTTGATTTGGATTTATTAAATTATATTTGAGATTTGAATTATTGAGATTGGGATCCCTTTGAAAGGATTTTTGAGAAATTCCCTTTATAAAACCTTTCAGTGTATGTATTTATAATTAATTATGTGTCTTTTGTTGTTTGTAAAATTATAATTGTTTAGAAATGGATATATGTATGTATGTATGTATGTTTGTATTTGTTCAACATTATTCCCAAGTGGGTTAAAATTATATATGTGCATTATGTCAAGATATTATTGTTCAGAAGCATGAAAATTGTTTGATTATACTTTTATTCAATTGTTTGAAATATGCATGACTTGTTGAGTTTGAAATATATATGCGTTGGAAATTTCTATTTGGAGATATTATACCACTTTGTATGCTCTCATTGGACCCAATAAGTAGCACTTAGCTTAGATCAATTTACCTTTAGCCAAGTTTATTAGTTCTAGGCATGACATAAAGAGGGATATAAAGTTTAGTCATGCATTTTAATATTTGTTAAGTTTGTTTGGAAATATTTGTTTAGATAAATATTTTATATGCCCACTTAGCAATCACATGATTAGTTGCATTTGCATGCTTCATTGCATATTAATTCTTACTACTAAAACTTTTAAGTCTCATTCCCTATGGTAAACATTTTTATAAGAGTGAGTTTGACTAGAAAAGTATTAGGGGCGTAAATTTTAGTATATGAGATAGTATTAAAGTACTACCTTTTATTTTAATTTATGTAATGTATATTGTGCCAACTTAAGACATATTATTTTGTAAAGCATATAGTCTCTATCTTTGATTTGATGCATCTATATGGTCAAGAGGATTTTTTTTTGTTCTTTCTGATCCGTAATTTCCTTTAAAAGTTATGCCATGAGAATTGTCCATCACTTATGGCCTTAGATGTAAAATATTATGCTTGACTATAAGGATTATGTTTGTCCTTAGTGGTCCTAATTTCTTTTTAGGATGTTATTGATATAACTAAATTCACTTGTAAGTATTGATTAGTTAATAAATATATGTTTATGTTGTGGACAACTCTACATCCTGTAACCATTTTTGATTGGGGACAATTGTCATATTGTGATAAACTTATGTTTGACCTATTTTAGGGTATTTTTAAATAGTATCTACTTGGGAAATGCTAGTACATAAACAAGACTCGTTGTATATTGGGTTGGATGTACATTTGTGTCACATAGTTATGTAAAAAATTGGCATTTAGAAATTGTTTGGGATTTTGTCACCTTATGTAAAAAATTGGCATTTAGAAATTGTTTGGGATTTTGTCACCTTGGGTTAAGCTTCTGCACTAAATTCTGATTTCAAAACTATTTTTCCTTGATTTTGAATATGGACTACTTCTTAAGGATCCCTTGAAGTGAATGGTTTCACATGTCTTCCATTAACAAAAATTTTACTATGACGGTATCCTAATTACCATGACAGAGCTTATTCATTATGTTAAATTCTTTTCTACTATAGTAGAATTTTAAAAAAGTTTTGTTATTTATTACCATGATTGATCTTTTTCTACTATGGTAAGGTTTCAATGATGTAAAAATGATTTATTGAACTAATAATTTGTAAAAAATTAGTTTAAAATTTTGGAGCATTACATCCATTATGCTCAATAAGAGTTAAATAAGCTAGTGGAAGTGAATTTTATAGTTACTTGTGCTTAATCATCCTTAATAAGGGTATTAGGCCATAATCATGATTAAGGGTTAATTAGCGGTGATTAGTTATTAATGATGTTTGTTGATCTCAATCTATAGAGTGATCGCTTAGACCTTACTGGGTTGTTGGAAAGCTACCTCAAAAAATAAAAGGTGCACTCTTGGAGTGGTAAACTCGAGTTAAGGTAATCAAAATTTAATTTTAGCATGTAATCATGTTTGGTAATTATAAATCTATAATGTTGTTCATGCTATGGTGTAGTGATGAAACCATAAGCATGTTTATGTTGCTTTAATGGTTGTTGCATGAGTTAGGAGTTTGTCTCTTTTTGATGAAGTTGCTTATAGTGGGAATATATATCACATGTTGAAGTGGCTATGAATTTGATGTGTTTGAATTATGTATGCATTGAATATATGATGTTGAAATAGAGAGTTTGAATTGGGTATGATGATTTATGAGTTGAGTAATATATGTAAGTTTATGAATCATGGAATCATTGAATTAGTGACATAGGAATATTAATATGCCTACACATACATACATATATATATATATATTGAACTTGTATGATCATGGATGGATAGGAGTTCACTCTAATGTTAGTAGAGGGTATTATTGGAAATCCACCTAGTATGGCCTCTATTATGTTTATACACAATGGTTGGCAAGGTTGATGAATTCATGTTCTTAGCATTGTCATTAACCTATGAGTATGGCATGGGTTGGACACAATGTTCAATATCACTGGTTCCTATAGGGGACAGTATGGGTTGGCCAATTATGACACTTTATAATTTGAGAAGAGGGAATCCATGGTCTGAGAATGAGTATGGATACTTTAGCTAGGTGAACCTTCACAATTGGAGAGTATGGCTAGCATAGTCATATAGGTTGGCTCTATATGAGTTAGTAGCCCATAGATTTGGTCAGATGATATAAGAAAAGGAATAAGGTGGTTGCATATGATCATGTGAATTATTTCTTAGTGATATATTGATGATAACATGTTGACTGCATGATGATGATATTGTGTCTTACTCATGTTAAATGCCATACTTTAATATTTTATAAAAGTGTTTTGGCCAAGGTTGATTATAACATTCTAGATTCTTAATTCATGAAAAACTAATTACTAATTAATAGTAAATTAGTAAATTAGTGGATTAATTGAATAATTAGAATTTTAGATGGTAGATTGGTATGTTAAAATGTTGGGTTGTTGGATAGATAGTTTTGGTACAGGAATGGTCTTGTGGAGTGATACATGTGATTAATAATAGGATTTTTTTCACTGTGCCACATGCTGCGACATACGTTGCATGCACTATAGTGCATGGCATAAAACTTTGACTTTAAGCGCATGGATCTACTCATGGTTCAGAAAGGAAAAAAACAGAGAAAAATGCATGAGAAAGGTTAGTTTGGGTTGTGTGTGAGCTAAAAGGCATGGTAAAGAGTGTGATTAGGGCACAATGGTTGAGTGTAAAGGATTAAGGAGATTAGTTGTGATTAATTGTAATAATTAGTACATTTGATCAATTTGATAATTGACCTATGGTGCTAAATTATGTAGATTAGCATGACTTATATATTAATTTAGCAAAAGGAAGTTAACGGCTTAAATAGCATTATTGGTAACCTTTCTAAAGTATTGAGGGGTTAAGACAACTAGATAATCTGTTTTGTTTATTAATTAGTTTAATTGTTTATAAGTAAATGCGTTAATGACTTATTATTTCTATTAACTATTTTGAAACTTGTATGTTTTAGAATCCAAGTGAGGGTTGGATTTATTTATTTATTTACAAAGGGTGTTAAAGAATAAACTATGGAATATATACATATATAGGTCTAAATGTGAGTGTATAGCATATGTGATATTTGTGTGATTTGTGTGCTTCCATTGAGCATTAATGTGTACTTGTAAATGATTTTAAATAGTTTTCAAGAATTTTTCCTTAGGATCCCAATCCTTATAAAATTATGATCTTCAAGTGTATATATGTTTATTTAGGATAAGTGTACAATATTGTAATGTCAAGAGGGACATTATAAAGTTTTGTATCAGTTTCTTGAGCTTCAAGATTTGGTAGTTCTGATTGTTTGTTGCATTCATTTTTAGTTATTGGCAACTTATATTCTTTCATGACACCACTCTTTCCCTTTTGCTTAACCTAACTCTAGATTTTCATCCTTAGGATGTGAGAAAATGAGGAGAGGCACTAAGGCTATTGGATGCTTGCTAATAAATGAGAATGAACTAATACTGAAGGTTCAACTAGTTAAGCAACAACCACGTGATATACATGATTATTTTTTAGAAGAGTTAAAAGATATAATGGTGGATATAAGGAGGATGGTATAAGGTCACAATGTTTTTCTATAGAATAGACATCGGGGTGATAGAGTTGAGGGTCAAGATAGTCCTAAGCAGGAGGAAGCTTGGAGTAAATCTAATGTCCACCTTGACATTACTAAAATTCACCACACAATCACAACAACCAATTATAATTAGGAGTAAGAATTTGCTCCTAATCTCACATTATATATAAAAGGATTAAAACTAATAATATTTTAAAAATAATTGAGGAATATTTGGGATCCCATGAAAACCCTTTAAATTAATAGTTTGAGCTCAAACTTAAGGATTTATAAAGGCATTGGAAGCATGGAAAAATTTTGAGAATCAAACCACTTCAAAACAGGGCCAAAAATGTCATTTTTGAGTATTTTGGTTCATGCACCGCGGCTCGTAGTTTGTGCGCCGTGGCTTGTGGCACAGAATGCCATGTTTTCTCACTGTATCGTGCGCCGCGGCTTGCGCGAAATGTGCCACGACGCACCTATCCATGATAGCAATGCTGTCATGATAGGTAAAACTTCGAATGCGTGCCATTTTCACATCCGATGTCTGATTGGAGTGATTCAAGCACCCATGTGAAGCTTATTCAATAAGCTAACAAAGTACAAGTTTTATTATGATCTGACACTATATGGGAATTTTAGACACTCGGATGCAAAAGTTAGTTTTTTAAAGAAATTTTCAACCATCCAAGTACCCAAAACTCATAACTAATACCATTAACCCATTGTGAGGCTTGAACCGAGTCCAATGGACCAAAATACACTTGAGTGACCAATCAAACACACAAAAACATACCAAACACAAAATTTGGCCACTCAATGGCCATTTTGCCCAATATGGCCAAAATGTACAATTAGCACTACAAGCATTATTTGGCCTCTATTGCTACATAATACACCACCAATACATTATCACTACTTAGATAAAACATTCCTTGCACTTGTATTAGTATTTTAGCCCATCACCATAAAAATTACCACATATTCACCTCATATACAATATTAGGCTAAAATACACAATAACATAGTATAAAACAAGTGCAATCAATCAAAATGATATGCATTCCTAATTGGCAACATATAATATCATATAACAAGTTTATGTACACCACTCAAACCAACATTGAGCTTTACAAAGAGTGTAGCAGAAATGCTAGCCCCTGCCCGATTCCCTCCTTGGCTCAGTCTCACTAGTAGCACCTATAAAAAGATAATCCATGGGGTGAGATAAAAATCTCAGTAACTAAGATAATCTACATTATTGATTAACAAGCCAAGTTATAAACAAGCATTAAAATAAGTGACATAATCACATCATATAATATCACCACAAATTTGTATGCATGATCCCTAACCATCCGGTCCTCTAATACTCCCGACCGAACTAGTAGGCTATTTTACAGAACCAAACCACATTTATGGTCCCCAAGCTCACCATTCATGGTAGGACTACTCGGCCAAGGTATCCTAAACCATTTTTAGACTATTGTTTCCCCTATTATAAGTAATTAGGGTATCGTTACTCCAACACCACATCCTACGGATGCTAAGGAGCATAGTCTCCAACTCCGCACCCTTTTGGGTACTAAGGAGAGTAAGTCTCCAACACCGCACCCATTTTCAGGCACTAAGGAGAGTAAATGTTACACTTGGTGTCCCGAGGTGCCAGCAATGCCATATGGATTTAATCTTCACTATCTCCACTAGAGTAACCTCCCATCCTCTAATATACCACATTTCACTACATATCTCTACTTGACCATGCAAAAACAACTTTCCAAACAAATATAACAAAATCTTACCATTTACTTCAAAAATATAGAATTTTACAAACTAATACTCCACATTTTTTAAAATAGTTAACCTTTAAAGAATTTATACATATATACTCAACAAATCATAGAAAAGCACTTGAGAATAACTTATATACAAATTATCTAGTTACCTCAACCCTTTTATTACTAAAAGGGTTACCCATGGTATTAAATTTCTTCTTGTGTCAAGATAAGTCATCCTACACCACAATCTACATTAACAAGTACTATATGTTAATTTTCAATTAACACAAGCACCATTAGCTAATAATAACCTCCCAATTCTCCTACTTCTCATTCAAATTCTCAACAAATAGACTTGTCAAGATTAGAATTTGTTCACTTTATCCCTTTAAGTCTCCTTCTAACTCTATCACAACATAAAACTCAATATGTCAACCCATCACACTTCAACACTCTATGATCAAGTGAGGGCTTGAACCAAAATTCACCAAACAAGAAAGTAGCTTCCTATTACCACATTTTCAAGATCAATAAACCTAAATCAAACCTTTAGAGTCAATAGAAACCTTTAAAATATTGACTCATGGCTTAATCCCATCAAACCAAATTCTCACTCTTCCAAATCCCATGGAAAATGAGATGAAAAGGTAGAGGAGAAGGTAGGAAACTTACCCAAGAGTTTGAAGGCTCAAATGATCTTTAAAATCCTCCTAAATTGATGCCCTTACAGTGCCTAAAGTTTCCCCCTTCGTGCTCTAGGTTTTCCACCCTAAAATATGAGTTTTTCTACTGATTCCTGAAAATTTAAGTTGCCTGCTGTGCCGTGCGCCACAGCGCACACCATACAAGTCGTGGCTTACGGCGCAGTGAGTAACAATTTGATTTTGCTGCCCCCAATACCTCCCAACTTGATCTGACTTTCATCCTATCTCAATTTAGAGCCAAATATGACCCAAAAATCTAATTAGCCACCCAGAAATATAATTAAATAAATTAATCATATTTTTAACTAATTTATCCCTTAATTAATCCACTTTTCAAGATTTGAAGTTTTAGGATGTTACAGTTCTCCCCTCCTTTAAAGGAATTTTGCCCCCAAAATTCAAGAACAACTACAATACATACCTAAGGAAAACAGATAAGGATATTGCTGCTTCATTTTGTCCTCTGTCTCCTAGGTAGCATTACCAGGAGCCATTCCTTTCCATACCACCTTAACCAGTCGAATAGTCTTGTTTCACAATTGCTTATCTTTAATATCCAGTTTTCATTCTAGCTCTGCTCGATAAGTCATATTCTCTTGCAACTCTACCTCTTCGGGTTCAATCGCATGAGGTGGATTACGTTGATATTTCTTCAGTTGAGAAACATGAAAAACATCATGAATCCTAGATAATTGTGGTGGCAAGGTGATTTGGTAGGCAACTGGCCCAACTTTCTTGAGAATCTCAAATGAACCCATGAATCGAGGAGATAATTTCTTTGCTCTAATTGACCTCCCGATTCCTATCACAGGTGAAACTCTTAGAAAAACATGGTCACCAACCACAAACTCCAACGACCTTCGCCGTTTATCCGCATAACTCTTTTGCCTACTCTGAGCCGTTAGAAGTTTCTGCCTTATCATTTAAATCTTTTACATTATTTAATCCACAATATCAGGACCCATAATGCTTCTCTCACTCAATTCAACCCAACAGAGAGGAGATCAACATTTTCTTCCATATAGTGCCTCATAGGGAGCCATCCCTGTACTAGAGTAGAAACTAATATTGTAGGCAAACTCAGCCAAAGGAAAATGGCTATCCCAATTGCCTCTTAGTTCTAAGGCATAAGCTCTCAACATGTCCTCTATAGTCTGTATAGTCCTTTCTGTCTGTCCATTAGTCTGTGGATGATACGCTATACTAAATCTTAATTCAGTACCCATTCCTCTCTGCAACGCTTTCCAAAAATTCGAGGTGAACCTCGGGTCACGATTAGAGACAATGTCTTTTGGCACCCCATGCAATCTCACAACTTCTCGAATGTAGATCTCTGCCAACTTATCTAATGAATCACTGATTCACACTGCTAAGAAATGGGCTAACTTTGTCAACCTATCTACAATCACAAAGATAGAATCATGACTAGATTGGGTTCTTGGTAATCCCAAAATGCAATCCATAAATATACTATCCCACTTCCACTTTGGTATCTCTAGTAGTTGTAAGGTTCCTGTTGGTCTCTGATGCTCGATTTTAACCTTTTGACAAATTAAACACTAAGACACAAAATCTGTAACATCTCTTTTCATTCCAGGCCACCACCAATATCGCTTCATATCCTAGTACATCTTAGTTGCTCTAGGGTGAATTGTATATCTATTCTTATGTGCCTCATTCATAATTTTCTTTCTCAAGTCACCCTCATCTTGTAACAAACCCAATCTCGATATACAACATATCCATCATCACTGAAACCAAAGTCTATGGTTCACCTTTCCTCCACATCTTTATGAATTTTCAACAGACACTCATCCTCAAGCTATGCTGTCCTTAACTCTCTCCAAAACTCATTGGTAATCTTTGTGTAATGTAGGCTACACAAAGTAAATTTCAATGAGTCATGTTGAATATCCAAGTAGGATTCTAGCAATTTGTGCTCTTGCACCATTAGATAAGCGAGATGTAATGACTTTCAACTTAAGGCATCTGCAACCACATTTGCTTTCCCTGGATGGTATTTAATTTCAAAGTTATAGTCCTTTAAGAACTCCATCCACCTTCTCTGCCTGATATTGAGTTCCTTCTAATCCACTAAATATTTTAGGCCCTTATAGTCATTGAAAACACTAAACATTGCTCCATACAAATAATGCCGCCAAATCTTTAGTGCAAACACAACTGCACCAAGCTCTAAGTCATGAGTAGGGTAATTTTCTTTATGTGGCCTAAGCTGTCTAAATGCATAAGCCACTACCTGCTCATCTTGCATCAACACACATCCCAAACCCTTTAGAGATGCATCTGTATACACTTCATATGGCAATCGTGGATTAGGAATAATTAATACTGGTGCCGTAGTCAATTTCTCTTTCAACTTTTGAAATACGATCTCGCACTTGTCATCTTAAATGAACGGCTGATCTTTTCAGGTCAACCTAGTCAATGATGAAGCTATCTGAGAGAATCCCTGGATAAATCTTTAATAATATCCAACCAATCTCAGAAAACTCCATATTTTAGTCACATAACTAAGTCTTTCCCATTTCAACATCGCATCCACTTTATGCGGATCCATTGCAATCCCTTCTACCGACACAACATGTCCTAGAAATCAGACCTCTTGTAGCCAGAACTTAGACTTGCTAAGCTTGGCATAGAGCTTGTTGTCCTTCAAAATTTATAGTATAATTCTCAAATGCTTCGCATGCTGCTCCTCATTTTCAGAATATATCAGAATGTCATCAATGAATACCACTACAAACTGATCTAGGTAAGGCCTAAATTTGCAGTTCATGTAGTCCATAAAAACCACAGGCACATTTGTTAACCTAAATGGCATGACTAGGAACTCATAATGCCCATATCTAGTACGGCAAGCTGTCTTGGGCACATCCTCTAAGCGCACTCTCAATTGATGGTATCCTAACCTCAGGTCAATTTTTAAGAAAATCGAAGCTCCCATCAATTGATCTAATAAATCATCAATCTTTGGTAAAGGATATTTGTTCTTCACCGTCACCTTGTTCAACTGTCTATAATCAATACAAAGCCATAAGCTATCGTCCTTCTTCCTAACAAATAGCACAGGTGATCCCCAAGGTGACACACTAGGTCTAATAAATTCTTTTTCAAGTAACTCCTTTATCTGCTTTTTCAACTCAACTAACTCCATTGGTAACATCTAATATGGTACTTTTGAGATTGGTTCAGTTCCTGGCACTAAGTCTATAGTAAATTCAACTTCCCTTTCTGGAGGCAAACCGGACATATCATCCGTAAATACCTCAGGGAATTCATTCACCACCCCAATATTTTCAATATTTCTATTATAAACCCCATACAATGAGAAGAAAACCATATAAGCCATACACCTGTGTTACATCAGTTTCTCTGCTTGCACAACTGATAAGAACTTAGACTCACTAGGAATATTAACTGGTGTAGTATGTACTAGTAACAAAACTATCTTCTTAGCACAGTCCAAGGTGGCATTATTTGCCATCAACCAATCCATACCGATAATCACATCCAAACCCTTTATAGCAATCCAGATCAAATCTAGAGTAGTCGAATGATTTTTAAACCTCACTTCTACATTCAAACATGCTTTACTAGTCATATTAGACGACCTAAATGGCGTAGACACTTTAATCACATAAGGCAATTCATGCAAAAGAAGTCCCAACCTCTTTACACATTCATATGAAATAAATGAATGTGTGGCATGAGAATCAAATAATGCTTCAATTTTCTACTTGCAGATAGAAATAATACCTTTTATCAAATTTGGCGTTGCTCTTGCCTCCTCCTGAGATAGTGTGTAGACTCATCCTGGAATGGTAGATCTCTGCTCTGCTATCTGCACTCTTCCCTCGAGGCATTGTCTTGTTAGATGTCTAGGTTTCCCATATTTAAAACATGCCCAGCACCTCCCAAGATGTGACCGCCCACACTTAGCACACGGTAGTGGTCGAGCTATACTCAAGGTCAGGGCAGGCATATTAGAAGCCTGTTGGGATGGTTGTGGAATACCAGAACTCCTAAATCCACCCCTCTAAAATGTTCCTTGAGTCTGTGATCCTCTAACAAAACTCTTCTTGCCCGGTGCTATAGAACTACTCAGGCCATAACCTGTCTTCTTAGAGACTCCACCCGAAGGGCCTAGGGAGGACGAGAACCTCCCATAAATATCTCGTCTCTTTTCTGCTTCTACATCCCGACCTCTTCTTACTGTAATTCAAAGCCGATTACACATGTCAGCATATGTGGTTACTCCTAGCAGAGCAATTTGCTGTCTATATTCAGGCCTCATCTTTTCTAAAAGCCTCTTGGCCTTCCACTCGCTATCATTGGTCTCATTCAGATAAGTAAAAAACTTTGATAGTTCATTAAACTTATGAATGAATGCTTCCTCGTCAAGGTCTCCTTGTTGAAATGCATGAAACTCGGCCTCCTTCTCATCTCTAAATGCTGGAGGAAAATGATGCTTAAAGAACATTTCTTTGAATTATTCCCATGTTAGCTGATGTCCATCCACTAGTCTTATAGAATTCCACCAGTGTTTGGCATCTTCAACTAGATATACTGTGGCTATGATCACCTTCTGTTCCGTAGAGCATGTTACTACCTCAAAGATGGTTTCAACTCTCTCTATCCATTTCTTTGCATCTCCTTCCTTTATAGTTCCATTAAAGGTTGGAGGGTTAAGCTGAGAGAAAGTCCTCCATGCTCGATCAATAGCCATCCCTTGAACATCTCCATTCGCCCTTGTCCCAAACGATCTAGGTCTACTACCGGAACCATGAGATGGTTCCAATATGCTCTCATGAGCTTCCTCTTGTCTCCTTTGTTCCTCCTCACAACCTCTATTCTGGAGCAGAACATCATGGTCTTGAACAGTTCTTTGGATGTTCATCATCATATCCCGCAATTCTTCAAGAATTGCATCATTGCCCTGGGGCCTTTGTTGTATCTCTGGTTGTACCTCTGGTATAGGCCCATCATTCTCTAGTAAATTACCAGTATTTCAGATGCTTCTTCTAACCATTTTTCTCCCCTTCTAAGGAAGAAACCAAGTAGAAAAGGGGAATTAGTGGGAAACAAAGGAAATGAGACAAAGGGAAAGAGTTGTGTACATAAAGTTGCCAACTAATGAGAATGAATGCAATAGACACATCACCACAACCAGATCTCATAACTCGAGAAATTGATACCAAACTGTAATGTCCACCTTGACATTACCAAAATTCACCACACAATCACAACAACCAATCATAATTAGGAGAAAGGATGTGCTCCTAATCTCACATTATATATAAAAGGGTTAAAACTAATAATCTTTTAAAAATAATTGAGGAATATTTGGGATCCCATGAAAACCCTTTAAATTGATAGTTTGAGCTCAAACTTAAGGATTTATAAAGGCATTGGAAGCATGGAAAAGTTTTGAGAATTAAACCACTTCAAAACAGGGTAAAAAATGTCATGTTTGAGTATTTTGGCCCATGCGCCGCGGCTCTGGTTCGTGTGCTACAGCTTATGGCACAGAATGCCATGTTTTCTCACAATATTGTGCGCCACGGCTTGCGCGAAATGCGCCGCGGTGCACTTGTCCATGACAGCAATTCTGTCATGATAGCTTTTCTGGACGAACTTCGAACACGCTCCATTTTCACATCTGATGTCTAATTGGAGTGATTCAAGTGCCCACATGAAGCTTATTCAATAAGTTAACTAATGGTACAAGTTTTGTTACAATCTGACACCATATTAGAATTTTAGACACTCAAATGCAAAAGTTAATTTTTTAAAGAAATTTTCAACCATCCAAGTACCCAAAACTCATAACTAATACCATTAACCCGTTGCGAGGCTTGAACCAAGTCTAATAGATCAAAATATATTTGAGTGACCAATCAAACATACAAAAATATACCAAACATAAAATTTAGCCACTCAATGGCCATTTTGCCCAATATGGCCAAAATGCATAATTAGCATGACAAACATTATTTGGCCTCTCTTGCCACATAATACACTACCAATACATTATCATTACTTAGATAAAACATTCCTTACACTTGTATTAGTATTTTAGCCCATCATCACAAAAATTACCACATATTCACCTCATATACAATATTAGGCTAAAATACACAACAACATAGTATAAAACAAGTGCAACAAATCAAAATGATATGTATTCCTAGTTGGCAACATATAATATCATATAACAAGTTTATGTATACCACTCAAACCAAAATTGAGCTTTACAAAGAGTATAGCAGAAATGCTAGCCCCTGCCCGATTCCCTCCCTGGCTTAGTCTCACTGGTAGCACCTGTAAAATGATAATCCATGGGGTGAGATAAAAATCTCAGTAACTAAGATAATCTACATTATTGATTAACAAGCCAAGTTATAAACAAGCATTAAAATAAGTGACATAATCACATCATATAATATCACCACAAATTTTCATGCATGATCCCTAACCATCCGGTCCTCCAATACTCTTAACCAAACCAGTAGATTATTTCACAGAACTAAACCACACGTATGGTCCCCAAGCTCACCATCCATGGTAGGACTACCCGGCCAAGGTATCCTAAACCACTTCCGGACTACTGTTTCCCCCTATTATAAGTAATTGGGGTGTTGTTACTCCAACACCGCATCCTATAGATGCTAAGGAGCATAGTCTCTAACTCCGCACCTTTTTGGGTACTAAGAAGAGTAAGTCTCCAACACCGCACCCATTTTCGGCACTAAAGAGAGTAAATGCTACACCTGGCATCCTGAGGTGCCAATAATGCCATATGGACTTAATCTTCACTATCTCCACTAGGGTAACCTCCTACCCTCTAATATGCCACATTTCACTACATATCTCCACTTGACCATGCAAAAACAACTTTCTAAACAAATATAACAAAATCTTACCATTTACTTCAAAATATAGAATTTTACAAACCAATACTCCACATTTTCTAAAATAGTTAACCTTTAAAGAATTTATGCATATATACTCAACAAATCATAGAAAAGCACTTGAGAATAACTTATACAAGGTAATAAACAATGCAAATTATCTAGTTACCTCAACCCTTTTGTTACTAAAAGGGTTACCCGTGGTATTAAATTTCTTCTTGTGTCAAGATAAGTCTTCCCACACCACAATCTACATCAACAAGTACTATATGTTAATTGTCAATTAACACAAGCACCATTAACTAATAATAACCTCCCAATTCTCCCACTTCTCACTCAAATTCTCAATAAATGGACTTGTCAAGATTAGAATTTATTCACTTCATCCCTTCAAGTCTCCTTTTAACTCTATCACAACATAAAACTCAATATCTCAACTCATCACACTTCAACACCCTATGATCAAGTGAGAGCTTAAACCAAAATTCACCAAACAAGAAAGTAGCTTCCTATTACCACATTTCCAAGATCAATAAACCTAAATCAAACCTTTAGAGTCAATAAAAACCTTTAAAACATTGACTCATGGCTTAATCCCATCAAACTAAATTCTCACTCTTCCAAATCCCATGGAAAATGAGATGAAAAGGTAAAGGAGAAGGGTAGAAAACTTACCCAAGAGTTTAAAGGATCAAATGATCTTTAAAATCCTCCCAAATTAATGCCCTAGCAGTGCCCAAAGTTGCCTCCTTCATGCTTTAGGTTTTCCATACCAAAATTTGAGTTTTTCTGCTGATTCCCGAAAATTTAAGTTGCCCGCTGTGCCGTGCGCCGCAGCACACGCCACGTAAGTCGCGGCTCATGGCACAGCGAGTAACAATTTGATTTTGCTCCCCCCGATGCCTCTCGACTTGATCTGACTTTCTTCCTATCTCAATTTAGAGCCAAATATGACCCAAAAATCCAATTAGCCCCCTAAAAACATAATTAAATAAATTAATCATATTTTTAACTAATTTATCTCTTAATTAATCCACTTTTTCAGATTTGATGTTTTAGGATGTTACAATAAACCTAAAGCATCTCAAGGTTCGAGCAGCAAAGCATCCCATTATGAGGCAATTGGGGGCAATATAGATCATTTAATAGACTAAGCATGGAACACCTTCATACAGTTTGGTCTACTAACTTTTGATAGTGGCATGAGGGAGGAGGGAGAAGCTAAATTGTAGATTAAATGTCTAGAAATAGTATTTGATATAGTGGTGTGCACATTAAAGTAGAGAGTGACTTTGGCTACTGTACAAGTCGTTAGTACCGCTAAGCAATGGTGGAACTTGATTAGGCCATTTGGTGGTACTTAGTTAAACTAGGAAGAGTTTATAAAGATTTTCTTTGACTACTACTTCTTGATCTCCTTTTATACTTCTAAAGAGAAAGAGTTTCATACTTTTAGATAGGGGGATCTAGATGTAGAAGAGTTGATTAGGAGATTTAATGACCTATTAGCATATTTTACCTACCTTTAGCATAATAATGATAGGTGGTAGAAAGCAAAAAGGTTATTAGAGAAAATTCAACCTAAGTATAGGCAGTAGATTGCCTTGTTTGACTTAACTACATATAAGGAGATGTGTCACAAGTTGAGAGTAGCTACCAAGTGAGGTAAGGAGGTAGAGGGTGAGAGAAGAAGGGACAATTTAGGAAGATTCTCATCTCCATTAAATCTTATGGATGATGTTTCGAAAAAGATAGGATATAGTTTAAGCAGCTTTACAGGGAATAGGAGTTTTGCTAGAGGTTTTCAGACCCGATTAGTTTAAAGGGGTTTAGTATAGAGGAGTATTGGGGTTAAACTTAGGCCTTCACAAAACTTCAAGGTAGGCTTTTAATGTTCTTGCTCCTACACTAAGTATAGGGAGATAACTAAAGTGTAACCTTTATAGAAGTTTTACATGGGCAAGTGTTGAGCCCATTTTAAATGCGGCAAACCTGTTCATATTGCCAGACATTATCCAGCGGGTGGAATCAAGACCACAGAGCAATATTCTACCATTCTGGAGTTATTCTTTACTATGACTTAGGAAGAAGCTTGAGTGTCTCTGACCTAATAAGAGGTATAATTTCTATATATGGTAGAGACATAGAAGCCTTGTTTGATTCTAATGCTACATATTATTTTGTGTCAAAAGAATGTGTAGATAGATTGGATTTGGTTTTGAAAGAGTTACCTGTTATTAGCAAAGTGTCTATGCCTTTAGGGTCTTCTAGCATAACAAGTAGAGCTTATTAGGATATGGAAATTAAATTTGAGAATAAGGTGTATGGGATAGATCTGATTTGTATTCATTAAAGGAATAGATGTGATCATTAGCATGAACTAGCTAGCAGCTAATAATGCTATGTTAGATTGCGCTAGAAAGATGGTTTCCTTACTGGTTCTTTCTATCAATGAAAGCTCTTCTAGTCAATCCCAGTTTTTGCCAGTGGTTTATATAAAGAAGTTGATTAAGTAGGGTTGTCAAGCATATATGGCCTTCTTCATAGCCAGCAGTATGTATGATGGCAGTATTGAGAAGATTGGGGTAGTGAGTGAATTCCTCTCTAATGAAATATCCAAATTACCTCCCAAGAAGGAAGTTGAGTTCTCAATTGATTTAATTCCAAGAATAGAGCCTATTTTTGAGGCTCCATATCAAATGTCATTATTTGTGTTAGCTAAGCTAAAGAAGTAGATTAAGGAAGTGCTAGATAAGTATGTCACTTTGGGGACCACTGATGTTTTTGTGAGGAAGAAAGATGGCAACTTATGACTATGCATTAACTACTAAAAATTGAATAAAGACATAGTAAACAATAAATATTCTTTACCTAGGATTGGCAATCTGTTGGATTAGCTGGCTAGTGCCTCAATCTTCTCTAAGATAGACTTGATGTCAGGGTGTCATTAGTTTAAGATTTGTGCAAAAGATATGCCTAAAGTAGCTTTTAGAACTCGATATGGTCACTACAAGTTTCTTGTCATGCCTTTTGGTCTAACTAATGTTGTAAGCTCTTGCTTACTAATTAACCCACTAAAACTTACCACTCATCCCACATCTTAGTATGTTCCTATCATACTTCTCATTTGACAAACATAATTATAAATTCATTTTTTATTCAATTAACTAATCATGGCCCTTACGGGCTTATGCTTGTAATAAAAAAGTTAGCCGATTTAATCCATCAAAACACATATTCATAATTAATATACACTAACAGCCTTGGTTTGCAATATATAAATAAATACAATATAAATCCTTTACATGTAACTCTCTACTATATTGATAAAATACAGGAGAAGATTATAGTATTACCACATCAACACATCAATTACAATAATAAGGGAATTATTTGAAAAGCTTAGGCCCACAACTTGTTTCGTAAAATCATTATAAATCATAATACATGCAAGTAAAACACAGCAAAAGAAAATTACACTTTTATACTATGCATAGTGAACACAACCCATAAGCACCCTCATCTCAATTACATGCATTTACATCATAAAATCATGTGGAGAACTAGTCCGTTCATTGTGGCATGTGTAACATCTTAAGTTCCCTCATTAGTAATTATCAAAGTTTTCAAGGGGTAATTTGGTCAATTTAGATAAATTGTTATTTAGCCAGGTTTATAGAGATTAATATGGTTTTTAGATCCTTAGATAGCCTTAGAAGAGGGCTAGGTTGAGGTTCAAGCAGGCCATGACACGGAAGGTAGTTTAAAATTTCATGGGGCCTTCTCTGTCATGCGTCGCGACGGGCGAGTAAGTGCACCACGAGGCACATGCAAAATCTGCACTTATCAGACGTGAAAAACAGATCAAAAATAGAAGAGATAAAGAGAGAAAATGAGAGAGCGATGGAGGAGAGCTTGTGGTCTGCTAGGGCACAATCCCTAGGCTACTTTGAGGGCATTTAGAGCTTAAATCACCATTAGGTAAGTTGTACATTTCCTCTTCTCCCTCTTTTATGCGAAAATCTGAACATTTGGGGTAATGGGGGCTTTAATTTTGGTTCCCTTAGGTTTAGACTGAATCTATTAGTTTATTTAAGATCTTGGGGAGTTAAATCAAGCTTCTAACCTTAAGTTTATGAGTTTTGTAGTGATGGAGAATTTTTGGTAAGGGTTTGGACGAACCTTAAGTATAATTTAAGGATTTTGAGACAATGTGGGACATAGATTAGCGAAGTTAGTATGTTGGAATGTGTAATAGGATGGTTAGAGTGTGTGGGAATGATTAGTATTGTTAGAAAAGGAAATTGAGTATTTTAAGCACTTAGAGCCTAGTGAATTTTGAGTTATCTAGAGTGATAATTGACAATTATCACTTATTGGTGTAGATTGAGCATTGCTCGAGCCTTATCATACATATAGAACGTGTAGAGCTAACGTTGAGCCATGGTAATGCTTTTTGTGTGACAAAAGGTTGAGGTAACCATATAGTTTATTGTGGTTATTAACTATTATAACTGTGTAAAAGTAATTGCAAATGATAAGGTTGTGGTTTTAAAGAGTTTTGTGTATAATTTGACATTGTAAATGATTTTAGCATGAAAAAGTATTTTGTAAATGGCTATTGTATCTAATTGAAATGTATATACTATATATATAAGTTTGCCTTACTAATAGAGTTAGTAAAAGATCTGGTTTTAGCTCCAATAGTTTTAGGAGATTTGGGAAGAAGAAGACCTTTTAAAGGGGATCACAGTCCCGAGGGTCCTTCTAAATGAGTAGTCGACTAAGGAATAGTGCCAGTAGAGCACAGCCATCCCAACAGGCTTCCACAATACCTGTGCCTACTCTTAGTATAGTCAGAACCCCTTAGTGCTCAAAGTGTGGGAGATATCATGTGGGAAAGTATTGGGTTTACTTCAAGTGTGGCAAGTCGGGGCACACAGCCAAATATTGTGAAGAGTTCAGAGTAGATACCATAGAGCAGAGATCGACTGTTCTTGGGAGAGTATTTGCATTGTCCTAAGAGGAGGCAGGTGCATATCCAAATTTGATTAAAGGTAAAATCTCTCTGCATAAGTGTGATATAGATGCTTTGTTTGATTCGGGTGCTCCTATTCTTGCATTTCTAATGACTGTGTTTTGAGGTTGAAATTATCTGTACATACCTTGCCATATGTGATTAATGTGTCTACGTCGGAGGGAATTTTTGTAAAAACTGATTGTGCTTGTCCTGGTGTTGATTTGAGATTTGAGAATAGATAAACTACTATCGACTTGATCTGTCTGCCCATGATTGGGATTGATGTAGTAGTAAGTATGGACTAGTTGTCAGCAAATAATACGACACTAGATTATGCAAGAAGATAATATCCTTGCTAGTGTACACTGTACTTGTAGTGAAATCTAGTCATTCAAGATTCTTGTCTATAATGCAAGTAGAAAAGTACATTTAATAGGGTTATTAGGCATATATGGCGTTCTTTTCCATTCATGCTGTTTATGATGGAGGAATTGAGAGAATTGGAGTAGCGAATGAATTTCTCAAAGTATTCTCAGAAGAAGTGTCTGGATTATCGACTGAGCGAGAGGTGGAATTTCCTATTGACCTTGTACTTAGAAAGAACCTATATCAAAAGCTTTATATTGGATGTCTTCATCAAAGTTGGCAAAGCTAAAGAAACAATTGGAGGAATTACTAGAAAAAAGGGTTCATAAGATCGAGTGTGTCCCTGTGGGGATCACTGATGTTATTTGTGAAGAAAAAAGATGGTAGTATGAGGCTTTACATTGACTACAGACAGTTGAATAAAGTGATAGTCAAGAACAAGTATCCTTTGCCCAAGATTGTTGATTTGCTAGATCAGTTAGTTGGAGCTGCGGTGTTCTCAAAGATTGACATGAGATCAAGTTACCATCAGTTACGAGTCAGGGTTGAGGATGTACCAAAGACTGCCTTTTGCACTAGATACGGTCACTATGAGTTTCTAGTTATGTCGTTTGGATTGACGAATGCTCCGATAGTATTTATAGACTACATAAATAGAACCTTCCATCCTTATCTAGATAAGTTTGTGGTAGTATTCATTGATGATATTCTAATTCACTCAAGAGACAAGGAAGAGTATGTGAAGCATCTTTATATTGTCCTGCAACTTTTAAAGGACAATAAGTTATATGCCAAGCTTAGCAAATGTGAGTTTTGGCTAAGAAAAGTGAGATTCCCTAGTCATATGGTATCAGCAGAAGGAATTCTCGTAGATCCACACAAGATGGATGTGGTGTTGAAATGAGAATTACCTACTTCAGTAACAGAGATTAGAAGTTTCTTGGGATTGGCAGGCTACTATCGACAATTCATCTAGGGATTTTCACAAATTGCATCTTTTTTAACTAAGTTGACCTAAAAGGATTAGCCGTATTTGTGGACCGATAAGTGTGAGTCGGCATTTCAAGAGTTCAAGAGGAAATTGACATTTGCTCTAGTACTGGTTATTCTGAATCCTCGATTGCCGTATGTAGTTTACACAGATGCATTGTTGAAAGGTTTAGGATGTGTTGTAATGTAAGATGATCGATTTATTGCTTATGCCTCAAGATAATTGCGACCGCATTTGGAGAATTACCTGATCTATGATATGGAGTTAGCAGCAGTGGGTTTTCCCTTGAAAATTTGGCAACACTATCTCTATATGTCTATGTTTGAAGTATTTAGTAATCACAAAAGTCTGAAGTACTTAATGGATTAGAAGGAGTTGAACATGAGGCAACGCAGATGGATGGAATTTCTCAAGGACTACAACTTTGAGATCAAGTACCATCCAGGTAAAGCCAATGTAGTGGCAAACGCGTTAAGTAGGAAAGCGTGCATGTTACTTAGATGATGGCTCAAGAGCATCAATTATGTGAGACTTTCTTAGATACTCAAAGCAAAGCATCTTAGATGATGTTATACAATATGCATTCTATGATTATAACCAATAAATTCTAGAAAAAGTTGCTAATTGCTCAATTTGAGGACGAGTATCTACTCGAGATCCAGGAGGATATTGAAGAGAGGAAGCCCACCAAATTGGATTCAATGATAATGGATACGTGACTTATCAGGATCGAATTTATGTGCCAAGTGATGAGGAGATAAGAAAGATGATCCTAGAGAAAGCACACCATAGTGAGTATACTATTCACCCTGGTGTCACCAAGATGTATCAAGATATGAAGTAAATATGGTGGTGGCCAGGAATGAAGAAAGATGTGATAGAGTTTGTGACTATATATCTGACGTGCCAAAAGGTTAAAATTGAGCACCAGAGGCTTGGTGGTGTGTTGCAACTACTAGAGATTCTAGAGTAGAAGTGGGATAGCATATCAATGAATTTCATTACTGGATTGCCTAAAACTCAAGCGGGCTATGACGTAATATGGGTAATTATGGACTGGTTGATGAAGTTAGCGCATTTCTTAGCAGTGAAGGCTACCTATTCACTTGAGAAGTATGCTAAGGTCTATGTAAATGAAATAGTGAGACTTCATGGGGTGTCGAAGGACATTGTCTTTGACCGTGATTCGAAGTTCGTATTGAACTTTTGGAGAGCGTTGTAGAGAGTAATGGGTTCTAAGTTAAAATTTAACATGGCATACATCTATAGACGGATGGTCAAACTAAGAGAACTATCCAAACGCTCGAGGATATGTTACAAGCTTTTTCCTTAGAGTTGGGAGGTAGTTGGGATACACATCTACTGTTAGCAAAATTTGCTTACAACAACAATTTTCATTCTAGCATTGGAATGGCTCTATATGAGGCATTATATAGAAGAAGATGTTGATCACCTCTGTGTTGGACATAATTGAGAGAGAGAAGTTTATTGGGTCCGGATTTGGTAGACCAAACTACCTAAAAGATCCAACTGATTAAGAAAAAGTTGTTGACAACCTAGAGTCGATAAAAGAGCTACACGGATCGACATAAAAGACTGTTGGAATTTTTGGTTGATGATCATATGTTTTGAGGGTCACACCAATGACTGGCATTGGGAGATTGATAAAGGCTAAGAAATTGACTTCCAAGTTTATTGGTCCCTTTGAGATTTTAAAGAAGTTGGGACGTGTTGCTTATTAGATTGCCTTATCGTCGAGTTTATCGGGTGTACATGATGTATTTCATGTGAGTCAACTTAAGAAATATCGACTCGATCCTTCTCATGTTATTGAGTCAGAAGAGGTGGAACTCCAGGGAAATTTAACCTATCAAGCTGAACCAGAGTAGATTATAGATGTGAAAGACCGACAATTGAGAAACAAGACCATTCAGTTGGTTAAGGTCTTTTGGAAGGGAATGACTCCCGGTGATGTAACTTAAGAGATCAAGGATAAAATGAGGTAGTTATACCCCAATTATTTACACAGGTATGTGTTTGAGCAAGATTTTGAATTTGAGGGCAAAATTCCTAAAAGGAAGGGAGAATTGTAACATCCTAAGTTCCCTCATTAGTAATTATCAGTGTTTTCAAGGGGTAATTTGGTCAATTTAGATAAATTGTTATTTATTGAGGTTTATGGTGATTAATATGCTTTTTGGATCCCTGGATAGCCTTAGAGGAGGACTAGGTCGAGGTTCAAGTGGGCCATGGCATGGAAGGGAGTTTAAAATTTTGTGAGACTTTTTGTGCCATGCGTCACGGTGGGGGAGTCAATGTGATTTGGTGCACGTGCAAAATTTGCACTTATCAGACGTAAAAAATAGATAGAAAACATAAGAGATAAAGAGAGAAAATGAGAGAGCGACAAATGTGAGCTTGTGGTTTGCTAGGGCATGATCCCTAGGCTACTTTGAGGGCATTTAGAGCTTAAATTTGGGTAAGTTGTACATTCCCTCTTCTCCATCTTTTATGCAAAAATCTAAACATTTGGGTAATAGGGGCTTTAATTTCGGTTCCCTTAAGTTTAGACCGAACTCATTAGTTTATTTAAGATCTTGGGGAGTTAAATCAAGATTCTAACCTTAAATTTATGAGTTTTGTGGTGATTGAGAATTTTTAGTAAGGGATTGGATGAACCTTAAGTATAATTTGAGGATTTTGAAATAATGTGGGACATAAATTAATGAAGTTGGTGTGTTGAAATGTGAAATAGGATGGTTAGAGTGTGTGAGAATGGTTGGTATTGTTAGAAAAGAAATTGAGTATTTTAAGCAATTAGAGCCTAGTGAATTTTGAGTTATTCAGAGTGATAATCGACGATTGTCACTTATTGGTATAAATTGAGCGTTGCTCGAACCTTATCGTGTGTATAAAATGTGTGGAACTAATGTTGAGCCATGGTAACCCTTTTTGTGTGATAAAAGGTTGAGGTAACCATATAGTTTATTGTGGTTATTAACTATTATAACTGTGTAGAAGTAATTGCAAATGATAAGGTTGTGGTTTTGAAGAGTTTTGTGTATAATTTGACATTGTAAATGATTTTTAGCATGAAAAAGTATTTTGTAAATGGTTATTGTATCTAGTTGAAAGGTATATACTATGTATATAAGTTTGTGATGTGAAAATGAAATAAAAAGTAGTGAAATTGTGAAAGAGCATGATCATAGGGGTGGGAGTTCACTTGAGATATGTGGGAATATGTGTGTGTGGAGATATGTGAGTGAAAAATCCATATGGTCGGGCTAACACCATGGGACATCCAGTGCAGCATTATATAGGAACTATTACCATAGGACATCCGAGTCGTTTGGCAACTTCTTAGTACCCGTTAGGGTGTGATTAGGAGTCAACGACGCCTCTATCATAAGTATGTAAGGAGGGAAAAACCATAGTTTGTAGGTGGGTTAGATTACCTTTGGTTGGGTATTTCTACCATCGAAAGTGTGCTCTGGTCAACAAGTGGTTGAACTAGGAGAGACTATGGTTTCATGTCGGGAAGCATTGGAGGTTTGGTGGTTAGATGATCATGCTAGTATAAAACTTTGTGTTTTGTTGAGAAGAGATACATATATCTCATAATTTTTAGTATGCTTGATAATACTATGGTTTTGATACTTTTTCATGATTATTTGTGGTAATAAAACATTTAATGAGCTATATTGGTTACTGAGATGTTTATCTCACCTTGTGATTATATTTTACAGGTAAAGGCTCCAGCAAGGACAAGGGGAAGGAAGGGGCATTTGAAGAGTGAAGAGCATCATTGTATAGCTCTTCCCTTTTCTCTTTTGGTGTGTTGTAATGAATATTGTCACTAAATATTGCCAACTTAAGAACATGACGTTATTTGGGTATCACTTGTATGAATTTGTGATAAGTGTGTATATCTTGGTCCAAGAATGGTGTTATGGATTATGTGTGTACTTGGCCAAGTTGCTTACCAGTGATTTATATATATATATATATATATGTTGAATGTCTTGAGTGTCAAAATGACCAATTGATTGATGTGTTGAATTTTGTCCACCCTATTATTTTTTCATCTAATAGGGGTTTGGTGGTCATTTTGAGCGTGATTGCTTAATTGTGTGATGTGAATGGATTGTTATATGGTGTGTGGTCCATTTGAGGTGGTCAAGGTATCTTTAAGGCTAATGGCATTGTGTATTGTAAGTTGAACACCATAGTATGTGTTTTATTGTGAAAACAAACCATTTTGGTTTTGAGTGTCCATCTTTTAAACGGATGACTGTTTGAGTATGAGATTAGTGCCATTAGCTAGAGGGCTCAAAGAGCTTCGTGTAGACACTTGAACTGCTCAAATTAGATGTCGAATGGCAAATTAGCATGCTCTGAAAGTTCAGAAAGATGCCATGACAGTAGGTGCGTGCTGCGGCGCATGGTTGTTATATCACGGTTCATTGGGCTATCGAGGGACTTATCCCTCTGTGCCATTTTCCGCAACAGGCATGGTCTATGCCGTGATGGATGGACCAGTATTTGCTGAAAAATGGCACTTAAGCTAGATTTTTGTTGTAATTTATTTCCTATGCTTTCGTATTTACTTTTAATCAATTTTTAACCATGGTTTGAGCTCAAATAATATTTTTTAAAAGGGTTTTCTTGGGATCCCAATGTTTTAAGTAATTATCTTTAAACCCTTGAGTTATGGTAACTTCTTTTGAGGATTTTATTTAATCCGAGTTATCACAATGATGTGTGAGTGTTGTCCTGATAATGTCAAGGCGGACATTACAACATGTAGTACATACACTGTGGCATATGACACAGAGCCACACACTTAGACTATTCTATATCATTTACCACAATATGAGACACCATGCGCCAAGGCACACCTATCCCAATTTCTATTGTCATTTTGATAGCAAAAATGGCTAATTTCTAGTGTGCGCCATTTTCACATACGACATTTGATCAGAGTGATTCAAGTGCCTACATAAAGCTTAGCTAGTAATCTAGCTAATGAGATAAGTTTGAAAATGATTCAATAGTCAAATTAGAATTTGGACAGTCGGGTGTAAAAAGTCACCTTTTCTAATAACTTTGTGCACCCAAGCATTCAAATCGATCCCCTTTTTTCATTAGACCACACAAGGCTTTGAATTAGTCCAAAAGGACCTAATACACCTTATTGACCATATTATATCACAATCATATACATATATTGAAATATGACCCTTCTATGGCCAATTTTCACATTTCACAATTTTGAACAAAATGCCATTTCTTGGCATAACTTAGCCCATTTTGAAATTTACTCAACATAATCATATACAATCACATTCGTAATACAAGTATTTCTCAATCTTATTTCTAAATTACTCATTTCATCATAATTTCTCATTGGGCTTAAGATTTACCAACACTAACAACAATTTCAATACAAATATAATCAAATCATAGCCCCTAATTCATTTTATCACAAACATACACAATTGGGCTATAATTCACAAATGCACTAATCAAAACATGAATGTAATCCGATGGCAACTCATATACACAAGTTTCTTGATTCATGACATAAACTCTAGAGTCACACGGCTTCAAAAACTCAAGCCAATCCTAACTTCTTTTCTTGCCCTGATCACTGCCTGGTCCTGTAAACATGTAACCACGGGGGTGAGATAAAAATCTTAATAATAGAATAACTCATTCCTATTGGCTATCACATGCAACTATATAGAAGTAAAGCATAGTATATCGTTTAAATCTCATTAAAATTGCATTTATATTACATATTCATATAACACATATCCATTTCCCACTTTTCATTACTTTCACATATATCCACAACATCTCATAGTGTGGTCACTACTACCCCAACATGAAACTATATGTTTACCTTAGACTAATGTAACTCTCATTAGCCTTAAACTCACCTATAGTGGTAGAATTACCCAGCTAAAGATGTTTATCATACATACAAATTATGGTTTCCCCTAATACACATAATGGGGGTGTCATTGACTCGAACATCGTATCATATAGACATTAAGGAGCCTTACATCTCCAACACAGCACCTCAATAGGCACTAAGGAGATCATCTCCAACACTGTACCTTATAAGGTACTAAGGAGAATTGTGTCCAACATTGCACCCTGTTAGGTACTAAGGATAACATGCCATATGGTCTTTATTACCACCTCCACTTAAGTGAACTCCCACCCTATGATCATGCTTTCTGAACCATTTACAGTTTCTCATCACCACTTTACACATTTCAATACTTTTATTTCAATCAAAAGCTATTTCACATAACAATCACGCAATGGTATAAAACATGCTTAGTTCAAAATTATCTCATGCATTACATAGCATACTAACATATAGTTATAATAAACAGTCGAACAAAGGAAGTTATTTGGTTATTTCAACCCTTTTGTCATTAGAAAGGTTAGCCATGAATTTCAACTATCATAACATCTTACCACAAGCTTCCTCTCTCAACTCACATGTCCAATATGCCAAGCTGAACACATTTGACACATTTTAGTCATTCAGTCTATTTTGACCAAAAACTTATATTTACTACTTGTAGCTATATTCATTCATAAAATCTTTTTCATTTATCCATTTTAGGTCCATTACTACTTAATTACTACTTTACATCACTTCAACTGGTCTTGTTTTACACAAACATAATTTTGCCCTAAACTTTCTCTCTTTAAGTGTCAAAGTGAGCTTATCTACCGTTCAGCTTTAAAGCAGTCATAAAACTCTAATTTAACTCCCGATAACCTTTTTATTACTATTAGGCAAGAATCAAACCCCTCAAATTCCATTGATTCAATTTCCCTATAACTCATTTTCAAAGAAATTTTGGTAGAATGGAAGGAAAGAGTTATATGTAGCTTACTTGACAAGCTATCGATCAGAAGCACCTTTCAATGACTTGAAATAGCTTGCTCTAGCTTCTCAGCCCTTCTTCTCTCTTCCTCTAATGTGTTTCCAAATTTTACCCTTCTAGAATTTCACGACTTATGAAGGCATTTTTAGTCCATGTGCCATTGTAAGGTTTCCCTTATTAATCCATAATTAACCCTAAAATTGAGGTAATCATGGGACTAATCTAAGTAACTTACTAAGCATGTAAAGTTTACATAAATGGGATCCTAAGTTTTTAAAACTTAAAATGCTATAAAATCATTTCATAAACTAAAATAAGAGCAAAACCTATACATGGAAGTATGGACATCATATAAGGTAAGATAATATCAAATTGGGGTTAAGAGAGCAAAAGCAAAGATTCTAGCAAAATACACCAAGGCATAAAATTTTATGTTGCAACATAAAATGTAAAACCCATGATTGTACATGCTATCATGACATATTTTCTGACTAGACTTCTAACTTAGGGCACTACCCAGATATTGTCTATGCCATGTGGACTTAAATATACTCTCTTAAATCACAAGGTAAATTCCCACCTATTTATATTACACATGTACACCATATTTATGATTATGCAAGTTTCATATTCTTAAAATTTTACCACATATACAAATCACATATCTATCAATAATTTATAATTTCACAATAATAACAATTCATGATTCCACAATAATTCATAATTACATAATAATTCATGATTCCAAAATAATTCATAATATATCACATTAAATGCTCTAGTTCATCGCTCAACCTTGCAATCCATAAATCACAAACATAGACATCTTTAACACATTCTCATATATATATATATATATATAATTATGTTTGCACCATTTTCTACAAGAACATCATTTATAAAAAAGAATATACAATAAATGCTGGAATAGATATATGAAGGAATTTTGGTTCCCAGTTACCTCTACCCCTTGGGTCAATTAAGAGAGTACTCAAAGCATATTTCCACAAGGTCTCTAATCAACACCACAGTCACAAAACATCAATCTACAATAAACATCATAGAGTATATCATTATTAGGCACAAGGATATACCTAACACTACCTATGACCTAACATAACACTTTAAACTCATTCTCTTAATTAGTTTATAATTTCCATTAACTTTATTAAATTCATTAGACCCCTAAAAGTCTAACTAAATCCACTCTAAGTCTCCATGGTCTATTATTTAACCATGAGGATTCTCTATTAGGTTTAAGGTTTCAAGTTAAATCTCATATGAAGGATAAAGTTAATAAATTTCACATAAAAAATTAATTAAAGATCCAACCATTAAAAATATAAAGTTAAATGTCACGAACTTGTTGATCAAATTTTAGATAGATTTAATGGTGAACAAATTCACAAACAAAGAGTTATCGAGACTACTTTGTGACAATGTGAAAACAACTATTATGAATGATAAAGTTAGTAACTCTTTAATTAGGTAACTAATAAATGAACCAACTATTGAAGAAGATGAAATGGATTTTACAAACCTAATGACCAAATTTAAGCTCGATCTAATGATAAACAGATTCAGAAATGTTAATTTACTGAGACTGCTCTAAAGTTTCAAAAACAGCTATTGTAAATGATGAAGTGAATAACTATCTAATTAGGAAACTAATTAATGATCCAACTGTTGACAAATACAAATTAGATATATGAACCTTATGACCAAATGTAAGCTTGATCTAACAGTGAATGAATTTATAAAAGTTGATTTATCAAGTCTACTTTGTATAGATGAAAAATCTCCCTACTTCTCTCTTGAATGGCTATAATTCATATATAATACACTTGCATGACTGTAACTTAGCCTTAAAGTGTGTACTTGTGTGATATGTGGTGAATTTTGTAAATAATGGCTAAGATATTAATACAAGTATATGTTAGTGTGATTCATGTGTGTAGTTTAGGCCAAATGTGTATAAATGTATACAAATATGCTAATAACCTTAGTGTGTGTAAAGGGAGAAATAGTAGCTAAATTTGTGTGTATATGATGTGAATTTTCAATCAGGTGCTAAATGTCCTATTGGATGTAGTCAAAGCCTTAAAAGTGGCTAATGACATTTGGTTTAAATTGGGGACGCTTTGATGAGTGAACATGACTTAAAACGGTTATTTTACTTTTGGGTATCCAATTTTTAAATAAAATATTAGATTAAGATCAAACAAGTGTCATTAAATAAATTTTGAAATAAGCTTTGCGTAGGTGCTTGAATAATCCCAACTGACTATATACGGAAACAGCGCAAGTCAGAAGTTTGTGTCAGATGTGCTGTTTAACATCAAAATTTGATATGTGCATTGCAAAGCATGGTACACATTGTAAGGTTTCTCTTATTAATCCATAATTAACTCTAAAATCAAGGTAATCACAAGACTAATCCAGGTAAATTACTAAGCTTGTAAAGTTTACATAAATAGGATCCTAAGTTTTTAAAACTTAAAATGCTACAAAATTATTTCATAAACTAAAATAAGAGCAAAACTTGTATATGGAAGCATGGACATCATACAAGATAACATAACATCAAATTGATGCTAGAATCTTTGCTTTTGTCTCTTGACCCCAATTTGATGTTATTTTACCTTGTATGATGTCCATACTTCTATAGAAAAATAGGGCACGTTGTAACATAAAATGTAAAATCCATGATAGTACATGCTATCATGACATATTTTCTAACTAGGCTTCTAACATGCCCCATTTCTCCATTTGATGTATGATTGAGGTAATTTAGGTGTATATAAAAAGTTTTCTTCAAGTTCTAGCAAATGGCACTAGTTTCATCTTCAAAATCATTTCTTAATCAAAAGCTGGACACCAAAATGTAAACTCACTCATTTTTGCTTTCAAAGATAACTAAGGTATTCAAAATCACAACTAAGTGCCATAAGCACACAACCACCACTAGACCATACTTAATAAACTCAATAAGTCTTGTGTAAGACACTATAACACTCTAATAACATGTACAATATATTTTTAATACTAAACACCAAACTCTAAAAATGATGGGGGAGTCTCAATCATATAATTCAATATCTAAATCACCATCTTTCACAAATATACTCACTCCTTACTTGCACCGGTATTTTGGCCCTCTTTAGATTCACATTTCATATACAACCTAGATCTTAAAATACACAACTTCGATTAAGAACCTAATAGTGCAAGTAAACAAGAACATGCAATCTCCTAGATGGAATTATTAAGATAAATTATACACATCAATTCTTAAAATAAATAAGGTCTACAAATTTGATTAAAATCCTAAGTCTCAGAATGTTTTCCTCAATCTTATCCTAATAAGCTAGTACTCATAATATTGAAGAGAGAGGAGTGAGTACAACCACTTAGTAACTAAGGTCAATTTAGCCTATATAAATGTATGTTAATTAACCATAGTAATGCAAATGGCATATTCAAATGAAACATATTCACATAGTAAACCACACAATTCTTATAGTCACAAAACTAACGACCATATGACATTAAATTATTTAGCATGCAAGGGTCACAACACTAACAATCACGTGCCCTTTATAAAACATGCAAGACCACAAAAATAATAGCCATGTAGCCATATAATGATATGCATGATCAATGTCAACCTTATACCCCTCCTCATACCTCCAACATGAAAATGGTGGTTATTTAATAGGATTCATCCTTGCTATTAACTACTCAAGCCTTCTACTTATGAGAAGCTACCTAACTAATACTACTACACTCACTTATAAGTCACTGTTTTGCCCAACACTAACAACTATAAGGTATTGTGCCCTGATCTAGCCTCCTCATGAATCAGTAGAGACTAGTTAGGTTCGAGTCCCTCGATGAACAAGTAGGACCAGTCCATCAAAAAGCTAGTAGGAAAAATAAATAAAGAAGCAAGCCATCGAGCTTTGAATGGTGGCCTTACCATATGAATTTCTAATATCTACTCCTCTCCTTATAGGCAAAACCCCTGCCTCATGATTATGTAATAAAATCATAAGAAATAATTTTACACAATTAAATTCTTTTAAAAAAAACCATTAAATATTAATTCTATGCCATAACTTGCTTTCTTTCATATATTCAAAAACATACTCATATCTTCTATTCAATTATAAATGGCTATAACTTATTAACAAATAAATGCACAAACTAAATTTTCCCTCAATACCTCAAACCTTTAAGAGGTCAAGGTTTACCTTTTAATAAAATTTCTTCACAAGCTAGACCAAAGCTTGAATGTTACACAATGAATTAATCTACAATTAATTATATCAATCATTATTAATATCATCATAAACACTCTTCTAATTTTCGTTTATCAATACTTTAATTACCTAAAATTTAAATATCTTGTACTTAAGCATAACCATTAGGTTTATTAATTTCAATTAACTCTATTTAGCTTCCATAACTTCAATAATCACTAATATAATGCCCAACAATCTAAAATCACACCTTGGAGGTCTAGGGTTTGTAACCCCCTAATATCCACTTGATATTAAGAGGCGTTAACACAATTATTACTTCCTATACCAAACTAAAATCAATAAATTAAGAAGGCTTAGGACCTAAGACTTCATTTTCAAAACCATTAAAAATCAACCATAAATTAATCACAAATTAGAGCAATGCTTATTAGATAATATTACTTGCATTTATTGCTTTCAAGTCTTGTTTTAAAATAGAAGAAACAAGGTTAGAAAAAGGGACATGTGCCATGACATGTGGGATAAAGCCACAGGCTCCCATTCTATGCCATACACTATGGCATGTGGTATCATGCGCCATGGCACACAACGATAGATTTCACTGTCATTTGACAGTTCATAAAAGTAAACTTTTAACGTGCGCTCTTTTGTTATATGATGTCCGATTAGAGTGATTTAAGCTTCCACATGAAGCTTATTTCACAAGCTATTGAATGAGACAAGTTTAGATATGATCTAATAGTCTAATCTAAATTTGGATACTCAAGGTATAAAAAGTCACTTTTCTTAAAAATTTCAAGCACAAAAGTATTCAAATCATGTATTTTGTCTTACTAGACTGTGTTAGGCCTAAAACCAAGTCCAAAAGGACTATTCACGCTTGATTGACCAACAATATAAATATGCATATATATATATATATATATCAAAATTTGAATGCCAAATTGCTCATTCACACACCATAGGGCTAATTAGCATAATTTCAAACACACAATCACTTGGCCATATTTTCTACACAATTCACCACACAAACACTACATATATCTTCACGTCTTTTTTACAACCCAATCTTAGTCCATTACAGCATAATTCACCACATATACCACATTTTCTCACATATAAGGCTAGGATTCACAAAATTACTACTAGTCACAATTCAAAGCATGCATATGATGTCTTATGGAAACTTAAATCATTACAATGTATAACAAAAATATATTCATTACATAATTCTCCTGCTTTTCATGGCAATAGTACTACGATGCCAGCCTAATGTCTTTCACTTTTTTTGGGTCATGATTACAAACTATAAAAATGTAACTATGAGGTAAGATAATAATTTCAGTAACAGAATAACTCACTACTACAAATTATCATGCGTAGCTATAAATAAGTAAAGGATATTTATAAGGAAACAGTCATATGAATGTGTGTGTGTGTGTGTGTGTGTGTGTGTCTTTACAAAAATCAATTTTCATATCAAATCACCAGTAACATGATCATTTACTATCTGAACCTTTGTATCATGAAAATATATGACTATATAATTATGTGTGTGTGTGTGTGTGTGTGTGTGTGTGTGTGTGTGTGTGGAAATCAATACAAAAAAGTGGTTTATATTGATTATGATTGTGATAGGAGTAAGAGTTCACCCGCAAGGAGAGAAGTAGAGAAAAGTCCATATATAGATATTCTCCTTAGTGTTTAACAGGATATAGTATTGGAGGATTTTATCTACTTAGTCCCTAATGAGGTACTGTGTTGGAAATTATCTCCTTAGTACCTTTATTGGGTGTGGTGTTAGAGATTTATGCTCCTTAGCATATATACGATGCAATGTTAGAGTAACGATGCCCTGATCATTGTGTGTGAAAGGGAGAAATCATAGTTCATAGGTAGTACAGAACACCTTTAGCTAGGTGATTCTACTATTAAAGTGTGCTCAGGTTAATGTGTAACTAGCCTAATAGAGCCTATAGTTTCAATTGGGGTAATATGGAGGTTCAGATGGTGGATGATCATGCTAGTAGTGATTTGATGTGAAAATGACTTTGTGAAATATATATATATATACACATATATGATTGTTTCCTTATAAATATGCTTTACTTATTTATAGTTATACATGATAATTTATAGTAGTGAGTTATTTTATTACTGAAATTATTATCTCACCCTATGGTTACATTTTTACAAGTTATAGTGATGAGTTAGAAAAAGAGAAAGACATTGGGCCAGCATCATAGTACTATTATTGTGAAAAGCAAGAGAATTGTGCAATAAATATGTTTTAGCGATACATTATAATGATTTAAGTTACCATAGGATGTCACATGCATGCTTTGAATTGTGATTGGAAGTGATTTTATGAATCTTAGCCCTGTATATAAGAAAATAGGGTATATGTGGTGAATTATGTTGTAATGGGCTAAGATTAGATTGTGAAAAGGATGTGAATGTGTATGTATTATTTGTATGGTGAATTGTGTAGAAAATGTGGCTAAGGGATTATGTGTTTCAAATTATGATAATTAACCTTATGGTGTGCAAGTGAGTGATTTAGCGGTTAAATTTTGATATATGTGTATGTATATTTATATTATTGGCTAATCAAGTATGAATAGTTCTTTTAGACTTAGTTCTAGGCCCAAAATAGTCTAGTGAGAGAAGATGCATTATTTGAACACTTTAGTGCTTGAAAATTTTAAGAAAAGTAACTTTTTGCACCTAAATGTCTAAATTTAGATCAGACCATTAGATCTTGTCTAAACTTATCTCATTAGATAGCTTGTAAAATAAGATTTATGAAGGAGCTTGAATTACTTTGATTGGACATCATATGAGGAAATGGTGCACACCAAAAGTTCACTTTTGTGAATCGTCAAATGACAGAGAAATATGTCATTATGTACCACGGCACATGGCACACAATGGGACCCTGTGGCTCTTTACTACATACTGTGGCGCATGTGGTGCATGCAACAATGTACGCCCCTTTTTCTGGCCTTGTTCCTTCTATTTTAAAATAAGATTTGAGAGCAATGAATGCAAGTAATATTATCCACGGTGCATTGCTCTAATTTTGATTGATTCATGGTTGATTTTCAATAGTTTTGAAAATGAAATCTTAAGTCCTAAGCCTTTTTTAAATAATTTATTGATTTCAATTTAGTATAGGAAGTGGTGATTGTATTAACCCCTCTTAATCTTAGGTGGATAGTGAGGGAGGTTGCAGTTGTTATTTAGTTACGTCAACCCTTTTGTCATAAAAGAGGGTTACCTACAGATTTCTTACATGCTTATGATACCATATTATGTTCCCTTCCTTAGTAACACTCATAATACAACAATCTTCATGTGATTAGCACTATTAGTCAATTAATCATTTTGACTAAAAGTATTAAGTATCACTATAAATTACATTTAACTATTCTTTTCCTTTTACTTAGCCAATCTAGGTTCCTTTTTCCCTATTCACCTCTTTACATCACTTACATCAATCCTAATACACTCTCTCCTCAATTTCCATCTCATGTCTTTAGTTTAAGTCTAATTCAAACTTACAGCTTTAAAGCTTTATCGTTTAACCCTAAACTAGTTGCAAAACTTTAATCTGATCATGGAGAACCTTTTCATTACAAGAGGGTTAGAAAAAAACCCGCTAAAATTCCCTGATTCAATTTCTTGATTGCTTATTCTAAGAGAAATTAATGTATAATTGAAGCTAAGGGTGGTACAAAACTTAGCTGGCAAGTTACTAATCAGAATTATCTCCTTCAACTTCAAAATCTGATGCCCTATCAGAGCAAGGCTCTCTTCTCTTCTCTACTCAATTTTCCTTTCTTTTCCTTCAAAACCTATGAGCTACCATGCACTTATCAAGTTATTTTTTGCGTCATGCGCACGACACAGGCAGCATTAGCCACTGTGCATGGCATAATGAGGAAAATCCTCACTGCGTGCACACACTTCATTCCAAAATGTGATCCTTTCACTCGTAACTACTTATTCAACATTCCTAAAGATAAAATCATCAAGCAATCATCCAAAATCTTAATCAATTACTAATTACTAATTTTCCCTCAATTAGTAATTAGTTTCAGTGTAATGGACATTACCCTACAACATTCCACATATCTACTAACCAAAATAATTAACTTCAAAAATTATAGGATCCTAATATAAAACTTTTGATCTTTATAGAAACCCTTTATATTATTTAAAATAGTACACAGTGAAAGCACAAGACATAAACGCATCAACCCACAATTTAAAATAGCCTAATTCGTATAAAATATGGGCCATGTGAGCATCACTAATTGAAGCCATATGCCATTACCTGCTTTTAGGGCCTTGACCACATTCAAATAGACTATACACACCTGACTGACCAATTACAAAGACAATATAACACATATACACACAGTTGGCCTATAAACTGCCTATATCACACATTTAAGAAAAATTATATTTCTCAATCTCAATCTCATAAAAGGTCATATTCATATTACACTTCACACATTCATCATATCTACATACACTACCATCCATCTACTAGCCCAGACTATTATTTCATCACATACACACATATACACTGGGCTAGGGAATCAAATTCATATTAGCATACATGCATTCATAACTATGCATATGTGTATGCAATATACTTGTTCTTATGGCAACTTATGCACTTAGTCCATACTATTCACAAGCATATTCATTACACCATCTTACAATGGGCTTATTAGAGGAGTCTGTACTCAGCCCGTTTCCTTTTCCTTTAATCCATTACTATTATAACCTGAAAAATATAAATAACCATGGGTAAGATGAAAATCTCAGAAACCAATATAGTTCATTTAATGTCTATTACCACAAATAACCATGCCAAAGTAATAAAACTAAAATAATAGCAATTATATAAAATGTATGTAAGTATTACTCCCTCCGGTCCCATTTATAAGTCTCATTTTAAAGGGTTCATTTGGTCCTATTTATAAGTCATGGTGCGTCTTTTTAGGTAATATTTGAGATATATTTCCAAAATTATCCTTCATGAGAGAGAAAAGATAACAGGACATTACTTTTTAGATTTGTTATATAGGGGCATGTTTGGAATTTTACTTACTTTTATTCCTTGTACTTTTATTGTATTGGTATTGATGAGGTTGGTAGAAATGACTTATAAATAGGACTGGAGGGAGTACCTTTTTTCAAAGCATTTCTACATAAATACCATACTAGCATGATCATCTAACAACCAAACCTTTAATGATCCCCAACATGAAACTATAGGCTCTACTGGATTAATCATTCATTGACCTAAGCACACTTTCAATAGTAGAAATACCTGGCTAAGGGTAATTTATCCTACCTACAGACTATGGTTTCTCTCATAACACACTTGTGATAGAGGCGTCGTTGACTCCTAACTATACCCTAACAGGTATTAGGGAGTTGCTAGAGTGACTAGATGTCCCATGGTAACAGTCTTGATATATGCTGTATCAGATTACACATGGTTGCAGCTCATATAATGCTATACTAGATCTCCTATGGTGCCAGGTTGACCATATATATTTTTACTCTCACTCCACACACACACAAACACATCCTTACATATCCTGGGTGAACTCTCACCCCTTATGATCATGCTTTTTACATAGTTTTTAATGCTTTCTTTCCACAATTTTCATAATTTCCACCACATATGCATATACATACATGCATGCATGCATACTTACACACGCACACACATATATATCTAAACCAGAAATCATTGAACTTTCATTTTACAAATCAATTTCATACTAAAATCATTCACAATATGGTTTCATACATAAAAACTTCACAAAACCATAATACATTTATTTTTACACAGTTATACAAGTTAATAAACATAAGAAACTATATGGGTACCTCAACTTTTCTGTTCAATAGAAAGTGTAATGCCCTTTACCGACATTACCATACACTCCACTATAAAATTCTTAATCAAATCAAAATCATTTACTTTGAAAATCTTGGTAATCTTGGGATCCCAATAAAATTTTCAAAAAACATTTTATAACTTATTTAGGTTATAAAACCTTAACACATAATGAAAGCAATAAATATACGAGCATTAGATACTAGGAAAATTATGTGTATTTCAGTAAAATAAAGTGAAAATTTAACGCAGTGCATCGTGGCTCATGCACATGCACCACGGCATGTGGCACAGAGACCACAGCCATTCGCCCTGTGCCATATATCGTGGCATGCAGGTATATATGCTACAACGCACATACTTGAAATTGCTGTCAAAGGAGTTTTCTGAGGTAAACTTTAGATGTGCGCCATTTCCACATTCAATATCCAATAGGGATGGTTCAAGCACCCTCACATATCTTGTTTCCAAATCTAACTAATGACACTAGTTTCATTTTGATATGATATTTCTATCAAAAAGTGGATACCTAAGAACATTTTGACCATTTCTTGCTAAAATTCTGTCACTTAAGTGTCTCAATTCGAAACCAATTGTCATTAGCCACTTTTGGTCCTTGACCACATCTAAATAGACAATACACACCTAGTTGACCATAGACATGCACAATATAGCACACATACACATATTTAGCCTGTAAACTACCCATTTTACTCTTCTAGGCCAAATCAAATTTTCATTTCTTTAACCTCGTACATGGACAAATCATCACACATACTATTCAAACATCTCATATTCACATACATATACATTCTTCCACTAGCCCATCCAATCATTTTCCCATTCACACATATATAAGGGCTAGGGAACTCAAAACCATCAAACTTACCATAATTACATCTTTATGCACATGTATAAATCTTATGGCAACTTATACACATTCAAGACAAATAATAACAACTTCATTACACTAGAACCTTATAAAGGCTTAGTGAGAGATCTCTACTCAACCAATGTCTTTCCCCTTTGACCCACTAGTACCAAAACCTGAAAAAATATAAATAACCATAAGTGAGATAAAAATCTCTATAACCAATATAGTTCATTTAATGTCTATTACCACAAATAACCATACCAAAGTATCAAAACTAAGGTAATATCAAACACACACACACACACACCACAAATGTGAAGACATAACATCATTTTAAAGGAATTCCACACAAATACATCCTAGCATGATCATCCTATTATTGAATCTCTAATGCTCCCTAACATGAAACCATAGGCTCTCCTGGATCAACCACTTATTAACTCGAGCACATTTTCAATGGTAGAAACTCCCAGCTAAAGGTAATCTATCCCACCTATAGACTATGGCTTTCCTCTTCACATACTCGTGATAAAGGCATCGTTAACTCCTAACCACACCTTAATAAGCACTAAGGAGTTGCCAGACTGCTCGGATGTCCCATTGTAATAGTACTATAATATGCTATATTGGATTACTTATGGTACCAGCCCATAATATGCTGCACTAAATGTCCCATGGTGCTAGCTTGACCATATGGATTTTTCACTCACATATCCTTACACACACACATCCCCACATATCCTGGGTGAACTTCCACCCCTTATGATTATGCTCTGTCATAATTTCTATTACTTTCCTTCAAATTTCCATAACATATAATATCATAATACATATATATATGTATATCATTTGAAATCAAATAACCTTTCAGATATCATCTCATAAACCAATATTCATACTAAAATCATTTTTAATATCAAATCATGAACAAAACTTATTAAACAACAAGTTTTTCATTTGGTATTTACTTCTACACAATTATAATAGTTAATAAAGACAATAAACTACATGGTTACCTTAACCCTTCTATTTACTAGAAAATGTTACCTATGTTCTAACAATCCTATTCATCAAACTTCTTTATTGTAATTCATGCATCACATACTAGAATCTACATAAAAAATGGCATTCATAGTCAATTTTTATATTGAGAAAAAATGCCAATTATCACAATAACACACCTAATCAAATCCACAATTCACACTTGACTACACGCATTACCACAGATCACCCTTCATTTCAAACTCTCTTTAGATTAGGGCAAATGTTGCCTATAGCTTTAAAGCTTTATTGTTCCAACTCAAACCGGTCACAAAGTACTAGTTTAGTTTTGAAGAACCTTTCTATTACTATAGGGTAAGAAATTAACTCCTTAGAACTTTCAAATTCAATTTTTTACTAGTTAAAACTAAGAGAAAATAAGGTAAAATTGGAGGCTAAGGCAGTACGTGACTTACTCGATATGTAATAGGTCAAAACACTATTGTTGCTCCTGATTATACGTGCCCTAACACATCCCTTGCACTTCTCTATGGTATAACTCTTCTCCCATGTTTCTCCCTTTTGTTTCATGAGCTAGACATGTTCTTATTAACTAAGATTTTACATTATGCACCACAGCGCATCTATAGTGATGTATGGCACAATAAGGGAAATCCTCACTATACTCACATGCTTTGCTTTAAAATTTTGCTTTTCTGCTCATATCTGTTCATATAACATCCCAATAGGTCAAAAGAACCCTTCACTATTCAAATCCCTAATCCCACATGAAATCATTAATTCATCTACTAATCTGCCATTCATGTACGATTAGAAATTTAGGATGTTACAGAAAGGGTTACCCCTATTTCACAACCCTATTCGAGTTCCTTTCATTATTTAATTTGTAGTATGTAAGAATCTATACTAAATTGGCAACTAAAGTCAATTCTATTATTGACGGAAAGTGTCAATTATCACAATTCAACACCTAATAACTACCATTTCCCTTATTTGCACTCACTCACTTGCATTATGACTAATCATCACTCACTACAAACATCAACTTCCTCACAACCAAATTCTCTCTCATTATTCTCTTTTTAGATTAGGTCAAATTGTGCCTATAGCTTTAAAGCTTTATCGTTTGACTCAAACTAGTCACAAAATACTAGTTTAGTCCTAAAGGACCTTTCTATTACCATAAGATAAGAAATCATCTCCTTAAAACTTCTGAATTCAATTTCTTAATAGTTTAAAGTAAGAAAAAATAAGGTAGAATCAAAGGTTAAGGTAGTACAAGAGTTAGCTGATAAGTAACAGGTCAAAAACATCATCTTTTTTCCTAGAATCGCTTATCTTAATAGAGCCTCCCTTTCTTCTCTATGCTAGACACCTCTTTTCCTCTTTTTCCTTCTATTTCATGAGTTGGTACATAAACTCATTTATCAAAGTTTTGCACCATACATCGTGGTGCATCCATCCTCTGCCGCGGCACATGGTACAGTGAGGCAAATCCTCACTGCACTCACATGCTCTGCTTCAAAATATTGCTCTTCTACCCATATCTACTCATGTAATATCCTAATGAGTTAATATAACATTTCACTATTCAAAATCCTAATCCCACATCAAATTACTAATCCAACCCCTAATAAGTCATTAATACATGATTAGAAATTCGAGATGTTACATTCTGAATTAAGAAATTAGGATGTTACAGGGTTCATCAAAAAATGGATGGCCTCAGCTCATAATCTTGTAAAAAATTTTAAACTATATGTAAAATACTTAAACAATTCTAATGAACCCCATTTAGACTAATGGGTTTGGATCCATAACCTTAGGTCTAAAAATCCTCATTTCCTAACCTCAAATCTCACTTTCACAATATATAGAGAGAAGAAGAAGAGATAAGAAATGCATAACTAGGTGAAATCAAGCTCTAATCATCTTTAAAATGCCCAAAAGTTGCTCCTCTAATAGAGAAAATACTCTCTTTATCACCCCCTCTCTGTTTTTTGTGTCTCTCTATGTTTTAAACAATTTTCCCATTTTAAAAAACTGGTTCTAGAAGTTATGTTGTAGTATAAATTTTTATGCTACATCATAATGCACAGTGGGCCAAAATCTAATTTTTTATATATAACTTAAGCTTAGAAAACCTAATTCACTTTTGAACTCAATCTAAAAGCTAAAGCCAAACTAATAGCTACTTTTAACCATCCTCAAACTCAATTATACTTAAATTTACATAATTATCCTTTATTAGATTAATAAATCTTGGGAAAAATTATTAGGATGTTACACACATGCTACGACGCATGTCACAAAACATGAAAATATGGCTCTATACCACATGTTGTGGTGCATGTGTCACATGCCACAACATATGGTCCAATTTTGCCTAAAGCCAATATTTCATTCTTATTTTCTCTTGTATATCATAATTGCAATCTATATGTTTCTATTGAGCATTAATATATACTTTTAAACAATTTTAAAGAGTTTTTAATAGTTTTTCCTTAGGATCTCAATCATTTTAAAATTATAATCTTTGAGTGTGTATATATTTATTCGGGATGAGTATACAATACTGTAATGTTAGGTAGGGCATTACAAAGGTTGGTACTTGTTTCTTAAATTTTGAGGTCTATTAGGTCTGATTGTTTGCTGCATTCATTTTTAGTTATTTTAACTTATATCCTTTCATTGCACCATTCTTTCTGTTTTGCTTGTCCTAACTCTTGGTTTTTATTGTTAGGAAGGCAAAAAATGAGGAGAGATACCTAGGCTACTAGACACTTGCTAATAAGTGAGAATGAACTAGTTCTAGAAGTTTAATTGGTTAAGCAGTGGCTATAGGACATATGTGATGATTTGTTAGAAGAGCTAAGAGATATAATAGTGGACATAAGGAGGATAGTACAAGATCACAATGTTCTACTAAGGAATAGAGATCAAAATGATAGAGTTATAGGTTAGGATAGGCTTGAGTAGGAGGAAGCTAAGAGTACACTTGTAAGGTTCAAGCAGCAGACCATCCCATCCGAAGGCAGTTGGGGATAATGTGGATCCCTTAATAGGCTGAGCATGGAAGACCTTCACACATTTTAGTCCATTAACTTTTAATGGTAGCATGAAGGAGGGAAAGTTAAATTGTGGATTTAACATTCAGAAACAGTATTTGAGGTAGTGGTATACACACCAAAGTAGAGAGTGACTTTGGCTATAGTAAGTTGGTTAGTGCTACAAAGAAATAGTGGGACTCAATTAGGTCATCAGATAGTGCTTGGTTAAACTAGGAGGAGTTTTAAAATATTTTCTTTGACTATTACCTATCGATCTCCTTCTCTACTGAGAAAGAGCAAGAGTTTCATGCCTTTAGAATGGAGGATCTAAATAAGGAAGAGTTTATCAAGAGATTTAACCATTAGAAATTGTGCCTTAGAGCCAATCATTATACTATGAACATTGTTATTTATTGAACTTCTCTTTTATTATCATATTAATTGCATGTTCGCTATTTATGTAGATACTAGTAGAGGGAGAAAATATGTGTTTTTAGCTCCTGAGGTCCAAAGGTAGCTAGAAAAGTTTGATGTTCAAAATGTAACTCTTCTGTCTACCTTGACTTAAATGAATTCGATTGATCCATGATCGCGATTGGGATTTTAAATTTAAATTTTCTACTATGCCTCTTAATCTAACAGTGGTATCAAAACCAGGTCAAATTGCCATTTAAGTTGGGTTTTGGTTGATTACCTTCTTGTATATTCATGTGATTAATTGTTTAACATGAATGTTTCCATTATAAGAAATTCAATTAATAGAATTTATATCTATATATATTTTATATGTGATAATTTCAACACATATATGTACACTTGTTTAATATAAATAAGTTAAATGTTCATACTTGTGTTCGTCCATATTATATGTGTTCTCGACATGATTGATGTTTGTCCATAGTTGTGTTCAACACATTATCCATTCAATTGGATTCTCAATATGATTGATGAATTTGAAGTGTTTTAAGTAGCAACTTATTCAAGAATAATAAGCTTTTGAAAGCTCCGAAGGCACTGCCCCTTAACTCTACTCGCTAACCTACTAGTGGGATCATCCTGGCTAATTAATCTTAGCACAACGTAATTCACAATTTTATAGTTTTTCATATTATATAAATTGTTTATCAATAATGGTTTCCTTGGCTTGAAATTATTTAGGTATGGTAACAAATATGGCTCTAGTTTTACAACAGTTGTAAATTATAAATGCAGCCTGCGTGTCATGCCTCTTTCTTCAAATTTTGAATGTACATTCTCTTCTCATCTCAATCCCCTCATATGATTAAACGAGGTTTCTTTATGTAATTTATTTTTTTAAAGAGGTCCTCCCATTAGCTTGGGAGGATATAGGTTAGGTGAGTTATATTGTGTCACGTTTAATTATGCTTTTATTGTAGATCATTATATGCATAATTCTATATGAGATATAATTGTGTTTCACTTTACACAATGGCTAAATTGATCAATTAAGCCCTTTAATCAAAATTGTAAGTCACAATGCCATCAATTAATGAGTACTTGTTAAAACTTAGATCTCTTAAATGTAGGTTCTACTAAAGTAGATATATTTGGGTTATCTTGGTGAGACAAGTGAGAATAATAGTACTGCTCGCAAAGTTTCATTATTGTTTGACTTAATTGAGATTATCAAAATAGTTTTAGATCTCAATACATTAGATGGGATTAAACATGCCGGATCATATGATGATTCAATCACATAAAGATCTAAAAGCTACATATGATGTGCTTGGTAAATGAGTTACCTAAATAACTTAATTTTAAGTGTCATGCTAAAGTGGACTTAAATTTAAGTAAAATATTGGCCTTATCCTACTAATCAATTTTGAGGGTTGTTAGTTTTAGTGGGAGATATAAAGTAATGTTGTATATTTTCTCATTGTAGAATCATGTTGACTAGTAACATTGGTATACTATAGTTGCAATCAGTCCTTAAGTAGGACAAACTTACTTAATTGGTTCAAGAACTTGAGAATTGTTCTCAAGTAGGAAAGAAAGGTATATGTCATAGATGAACCCATTGTTAAGGAGCCTGCGACCAATGCTCTAAAAACTCAAAGGGATGCTTACATAAAGCACACCAATGACTTGATAGATATAAGATGCCTAATACTAGTTACCATGGTTCCAGAACTTTAAAGACATTTAGAACACATGGAGGCTCATGAGATGATTGTAAATCTTAATGAAATGTTATAGTAATAAGCAAGGCAAGGGAGGTATGATAACATAAAGGCCTTACATCTTACAAGATAGCTGAGGATGCATTAGTTAGCGCTCATGTCTTAAAGATGAAAAGCTATATTGATCACCTTGAAAGGCTTGGATTTCCCTTAAGCCAAGAGTTGGCTATTGATTTGATCTTGAACTCACTCTTAAAAAGTTATAACTAGTTTGTTATGAACTATAATATGAACAACATGGAGAAATCCATTTTAGAATTGCATGGGATGCTCAAAACTGTTGAGAAAAATATTAAGTAAAAGCCTAGCACTATTTTGATGATTTAGAAGGGAAAGGTATGAAAAAGAAAGGCAAGGGCAAAGGCTCAGGTGGTAAGACTAAAGAGTCAAACAAGCCTGAATCTAAGCCTATAAGCAAGAAGGCAAAGCCTCCAAAGGAACGAGTTTATTTCTTTTGCAATGAATCTAGTTATTGAAAGAGGAGTTGTAAGTTTTACCTAGAAGAGTTGAAAAAGAAGAAGGGTAACGGGGCTACTCCTTCAGGTATTTATGTTATATATATTCACCTTTCTACTTCTTCGGCATGGGTATTAGATATTACATGTAGTTCTCACATTTATATAAATGCACAAGGTCTCAAACATAGTAGAAAGCTGATAAAAGGCAAAGTAGACTAATGAGTTAGAAATAGAGTAAGAGTTGTTGCTTTAACTGTAGGTACTTATGAATTAGTTTTTTCCAATGGGCTTTTATTAATTTTGAACAATTGCTATTGTGTTCCTACTTTGAGTAGTAACATTGTTTATATAGACAAGGAAGGTTCTACTTTTATTACTGGGAATGGTAAATATTCTATTTATTAAAATGACATTTCTTATGCTGATGACGATTTGCATTTTGATCATCATTTTTTAAATCTAGAACATCCTAGTAATGAAAACATTTATGACATAACTACCAAAAGCATAAAGTCGAATGATTTGAATCCAATCTACCTATAGTATTATTGTCTCGGTCATATAAATGAGAAACATATTTTTAAGCTCTATCAAGATAGACTTATCAACTCATTTGATTTTGAATCTTATGATACTTGTGTATCTTGTTTATTAAGACAGAAAATGAAAGCACCTTTTATTGGGCATAGTGAGAGGGCTAATGACATATTGGGACTCATACATATAGATATATGTGGACCAATGAGTACAACTGTCAGAGGAGGTTATCTATACTTCATTACTTTTATTAATGACTATAGTAGATATGGATATATCTACTTAATGAAACACAAATCTAAATCTTTTAAAATGTTCAAAATATTTCAAAATGAAGTATAAAACCAACTTGAAAAAACTATTAAAACTCTTCAATCTAATCGAGGAGTTGAATATTTAAGCCAAGAATTCGTTAATCATCTTAGCAGCTATGGTATAGTGTCAAAATAACTCCTCTAAGAACACCATAGGGGAATGACATTTCTAAGTAAAAAAATTAGACACTGTTAGATATGGTTTGATCCATGATGAGTCAAGTAAATCTTCCACTGTAATGCCCACACTAACATTACCATACACTCCACTACAATCAATCTAATCACTTTAAAATTATTTAGTTTGAAAATACTGAAAGCCTTGGGATCCCAAGAAAAGATTTCAAATCATTTGATAAATCACTTGAATTATAAAACCTAAACCACATGATACATACACAATGGAAGCAACAAGTATTCAGGTATTGAATACTAACAGAAACATATGCATACAAGAAAACAGGGTGAAATTTTACACTGTGTACTACAACTTGTGCCATATGCACCATAACATGTGGCACAGAGGCCACAGTCGCTCTCTTTATGCCATTCACCATGGCATGTGAGTACATATGCCATGATGCACACACTTGAATTTGCTGTCAAATAGAAATTTCTGATGCAAAATTCAAATGCATGCCATTTCCACATTCGATATCTGATTAGGATGGTTCAAGCACTCACACGAAGCTTGTTTCAAAATCTAACTAATGACACTAGTTTCAACTCAATCTAATATTTTTATAAAAAATTAGACACCCAAGTGCACTTTGACCTTTTTTTTTTCAAAATGTTGCCACTTAAGTGTCTCAACTTATAACATCCAAAAACTTCAAATCTAGAAAATTGACTAATTAAGGGATAAATTAGTTAAAAAAGATTATTAATTTATTGAATTATGTTTTTGGGTTGATAATATGCTTTTTAGGTCATATTTACTCTAAATTGAGTTAAGAATGGAAGTCAAATCAAGTCGCGAGGCATTGGGGGGAGCAAAATTAACATTTTACTTACTGCGTCATAAGCCACGGCTTGTGTGGCATGCACTGCAGCGCACGACATAGTAGGCAACTTAAATTTTTGAAAATCATCAAAAAATAACAGTTTTATGGTGGAAAACCTAGAACACAAAAGGGCAAGCTTTGGGCGCTACTAGGGCATCATTTTGGGAGGATTTTAAAGATAAATTAGGCCTTCGAACTCTTGAGTAAGTTTTCTAACCTTTTCCTCTACCTTTTCATCTCATTTTTCATAGAATTTGAAAGTAGGAGAATTTGCTCTGAATGGATTAAGCCATGAGTCTATGTTTTGAAGGTTTCTATTGACTCTAAAGGTTTGATTTAGGTTTATTAATCTTGGATATGTGGTAATATGAAGCTATTTTATTGTTTGGTGAAAGTTAGATCAAGCCCTAACTTGATCATGGGGTTTTGAAGTGTGATAAGTTGAGATATTAAGTGTTATATTGTAAGAGAGCTAGAAGGAGGCTTGAAAGGATTGTGTGAACAAATTCTAATATTAAGAAGCCTCTTTGTTGAGAATGTGAGTGAGAAGTAGGAGAATTGGGAGGTTATTGGTAGCTAATAGTGCTTTTGTTAGTTGAAAATTAATATATAGTACTTGTTGATGTAGATTATAATGTGGGAAGATTTGCGTCGACACGAGAAGAGATTTAATACCACGGGTAACCCTTTTAGTAACAAAAAGGTTGAGGTAACTAGATAATTTACATTATTTATTACCTTACATAAGTTATTCTCAAGTTGCATTTTTATGATTTGTTGTGTATATATGTATAAATTTTGCAAAGGTTAACTATTTTAGAAAATGAGTGGAGTATTGGTTTGTGAAATTTCATATTTTTGAAGTAAATGGTAAAATTTATTATTTTTTGTTTAGAAAGTTGTTTATGCATGGTCAAGTGGAGATATATAGTAAAATGTGGCATATTGGAGGGTGGGAGGTCATCCTAGTGGAGTTAGTAAAGATTAAGTCCATATGGCACTGCTGGCACCTCGAGATACCAAGTGCAGCACTTACTCTCTTTAGTGCCCAAAAATGGGTGTGGTGTTGGTGACTTACTCTCCTTAGTACCTAAAAGGGTGCGAAATTGAAGACTATCTCCTTAGCATTTGTAAGATGCAATACTAGAGTAACGACATCCCTATTGCTTGTAATAGGGGAAACTAATAGTCTAGAAATAGTTTAGGACACCTTGGCCGGGTAGTCCTACTATGGATGGTGAGGTTGGGGACCATACATGTGGTCTAGTTCTGTGAAATAGCCTATCGGTTTGGTCGGAAGTATTGGAGGATTGGATGGTTAGGGATCATACATGTAACTTGTGGTGATTTTGTATGGTGTGGTTATGTTACTTATTTTAATGCTTATTTATAACTTGGCATGTTAATCAATAATATAGGTTATCTTAATTACTGAGATTTTTATCTCACCTTGTGGTTATCATTTTATAGGTTTTACCGCTGAGACTGAGCAAGGGAAGGAATCAGGAAAAGATTAGCAAATTTTCTACATCATAAATAGTAATGCCCAATTTTGGCTTGAGTGGTGTACATAAACTTTTTATATGATATTATATGTTGCCAACTAGGAATGCATATCATTTTGATTGGTTGCACTTATTTCATATTATGTTATTTTGTATTTTAGCCCAATATTATATATGATGTGAATATGTGGCAATTTTTATGGTGATGGGCTAAAATACTAATACAAGTGCAAGGAATGTTTGATCTATGTGGTGACAATGTATTTATAGTGTATTATGTGGAAACAGAGGCCAAATAGTGTATATGCTGTTGATTTTATATTTTGGCCATATTAGGTGAAATGGCCACTAAGTGGCCAAATTTTGTGTTTGGTTTATTTTTATGTGTTGAATGCTCAATCAAGTATATTTTGGTCTGTTGGACTTGGTTCAAGCCTCACAATGGGTTAATGGTATAAGTTATGAGTTTTAGGTATTTGAATGGTTGGAAATCGCTTTTAAAAATTGACTTTTACATATGAGTGTCTAAAATTATCATATGGTGTCAGATCATAACAAAAATTATACCATTAGTTAGCTTATTGAATAAGCTTCACGTTGGAATTTGAATTACTCTAATTGGACATCAGATACGAAAATGGTGCTCGTTTGAAGTTCATCCAGAAAAGCTATCATGACAGCATTGCTGTCATGGACACATTCACCGTGGTGCATTTTGCGTAAGCTGTGACACATGGTACAATGAGAAAACTTTCCTTTCTATGCCACATGCCATGACGTATGGATCAAAATACTTAAAAATGACATTTTTGGCTTTGTTTTGAAGTGTTTTACTTCCCAAAACTTTTTCATGCTTCTAATATCTTTATAAATCATTAAGTTTGAGCTCAAACTACAAATTTGAATGGTTTTTATGGGATCCCAAATATTTTCCAATTATTTCTAAAAAAATTATTAGTTTTAAATTCTTATATATATAATGTGAGATTAGGAGCAAATCTTTACTCCTAATTATGATTGTTTGTTGTAATTGTGTAGTGAATTTTGGTAATGTTAAGGTGGACATTACATAACTTGAAACCAATTGTCATTAGCTATTTTTTGGGCCTTGATGACATCCAAATAGACAATATACACCTAATTAACCACACTAATACACAATATATCACACATACACATATTTGGTCTATAAACCGCCCATTTCTCACTTTGGGCCAAAATCATACTTTTGTTTCTTTAATTCTTACATGGCCAAATCATCCTAAACATTCTTCACACATCTTAAAGTCATGCACATATACATTTCTTAACTAGCCCATCAGATCTTTTCATCATTCACATGTATATAAAGGCTAGAGAGCTCAAAATCATCAAACATACCATAATATGCACATGCTAAAGTAATGAAAACAAAGTAATATCACATATATATCAAAGTATGAAGAAATATCATCTTTTCAAAAGTGTTTCCACACAAATACATACTAGTATGATCATTTAGCCATTGAACCTCCAATGCTCCTTGACATGAAACCATAGGCTCTCTTAGATCAACTATTTGTCGACTCGAGCACACTTAACACCTGGCCAAAGGTAATCTAACCCACCTATGGACTATGGTTTCCCTCTTCACACACTTGTGATAGAGGTGTTGTTGACTTCTAACTGCACTTTATTGGGTACTAAGGATGATAGGGACGCGGAAGCAGAATCGTGCTAGTTTAGGGACAGAACCCTGAAACAACAAAAACACAAGAACAAAAAAAAGAAAGGGACGAAATTTATGACGGAAATAAAGAAAGGTATGAAGTAAACAATAGGATAATGATCAAGGAGAAGATCCTCTAGAGCACCTGCCTCTAGGAACCTCAACCTTCGAAGACACCACAAGAGTTGATCACGCTCTTGATCACGTCGGTTTCTCACACGGGATACCACCACAAAGCACTAAGGCTCACAAGAGTTATAAACTCTAAAAATGAATAATTTCATTCAACTTCTGTGTTGTTTACAATAGGGAGCATGCCTAATTTATATAGGCTTATAGAAAAATATTTCCTAAAATTAAAACCCTAATTTCCTAATACTAAAAGGAGAAATAATGATAAAATATTTAGCCACATAATTTAGGAGATGTGATCCTAAAATTATGGGATTACAAAATTTAGAAATTAATATTATAATTAATTCTAACCTTTGACTAGACTCAAAATAGAAAATCAAATCAAAGGACCATTAAAATAGGAAATAATTTAGGAGACAATCAAGGGATCATAAAGGATTTGAAATCACGCCACTCTTGACTTCTTTACTAGGGTTTCATGTCTCCTTGCATGCAAGAGGCTCAACTTGTAGTCTTCCTTGCATTGGGCTAAGGTCTGCATCTCTTGGGCTTGACTCTTCATGAGTTTGGATCTTAAATACATTATACACATATAGATGCTCTCCTTTGGACTTGAGGGGAGTGCCCCAATGCTCTCCAAGCTCTTGAACTTCTTGCACAAGACTGAACAAGGCTTGCTTCATAGCTTTGGTTCGGGCTCTTGTCATTGGACCTCCAATATGTTGCAATGGGTCTTTAGGTACGTTGGATTGGAAGTATTGGGCTCCTTCTATGTCACCATGCTCATGATTACCATCCTCAGGCTTTGTTGCCATTAATGTTATGTCACCTGTGCCATGGGGCCCATCAAAGGAGTTGCTAGATTGCCTGAATGGCTCATGGTAATAGTTCTATAATATACTGTTCTAGATTACCTATGGTAACAGATCGTATAATGCTACACTAGATGTCCTATGGTACCAGCCTGACCATATGAATTTTTTACTCACATATCTCCATACACACACATACCTACATATCATGAGTGAACTCCCACCCCTATGTGTTGGAAACTGTGCCCTAGGGCTAATCATTGTACTATGCACATTGTTATTTAATGAATTTCTCTTTTGTTATTATAACAATTGCATGTTCAATATGATAACTGTATCCTTGGACAAACTATAGTGATTGTCCTAAATGTCCCTGGTTGGTCATCTTTAAGGGATCATAGATGAAACAAGACTAGTATGACTTTGATTAATTATAGAGATACAAATTAAAGTCATAGGCACTTGAAGGAGTACAAGGTGCTGGACCAGCCCGCTATGAGAAAGCTACATGGTACAAGTCATAAGCTTATCTTATATATAACTATATCACTAAGCCCTTTGACCTGTGATCATCATGGATTCCTACATGATGACTACTAAACTTTAACCTAATCAAAAGTCACCTTTGATCAGGTGATCACAGAGGCTATGATTGAGTTTAGTAATATTCATGTAAAGAAATATGAGTGGTTAAGATGGAATTTATCCCTCATATTAAGTGAGAGATATTACTGGGCCCCTCAATGAGTAAGACTGAGAAAATGTATGGCCGTACTATAATGAAAAGGGTTTTTCCATTACTACTGTTAGTCTACTCAAAGATTAAGAAAGTAACGGTTAGGTAAAGGAGTATGACAATTCCATGTCTCATACTTGACTAAAATATCGTGTGACAAAAGGGATGTGATATGGTTGCATGATAGGTTACATTGGATCATTGATCCCCATGTGAATTAGGTAGTTACAATGTCTTGCTAATGGCTACTTGTGACTTGTGTGCTAATAGCGTAATTAGCCTACTGTTAATTTCATATGGGCCTACAAGGTCGCACACAAAAACAACCTAACTCGAGCTATAATGTCCAAGTTTATTGAATCTGGAATATATCTAGATTTAATTAATATAATATAAGGTGAATGAATTTTATATATATATATATATTTGAATATTTATTCGATAAATATTTATATAACTATTTATATGAAATATAAAATTCAAAATATAATTATATATATGTGTTTGAAATATATATATATATATATCTATATATGTGTGTGTGTGTGTGTGCATCAGATATATATATATATATATGATATAAGTATATGACATATAAAATTAAATATAGATAATATATATAAACATTTTCAAAATATATATGTATATATATAATATAATATGTATATGTTATGTTATGTTATATTATGTTATGTTAGTTTTAAATTTAACTTTATATGATAGATTAAATTTAATAACTAACATAATAAGAGAAAATATCATGTAAGTTTTATAATTTGAATTTATAAGATAAATTTGAATTAGATATGATATTATGGATTAAATTTATGAGATAAATTTAATTAAATTTTTGTGGGGTTGAAGTGGGAGACGAAAACCCTTATCTACATACTATATATAGATAGGGACATCCTTTATGAAGGAAGAGAGAGTTAGAAAAGTTCTGATGGCAAAAATACTTTGAGAGCTATGAAATACCCTATAAAAAGAAAACTAACGTTCATAGAAGAACGGACACTAGGAGTACTAGCACGCTGTTTGAGTTAGAGAGCTGTTCATATGGATACTGGTAGAGAGAGCAGATCTACATTGTCAGCTTCTAAGATCCAAACTCTTGAAGAGAACGTGTGCCAAGTTTGAAGAATTAAAAGGTAAATCTTCTATCCACCTTGACTTAAATGAGTTCGTTCGGTCTATATCAGGATAGGGACTTTAAAATTTTAATCTTCCACTGTGCCTCCCTATCTAAAACTATGATCATGCTTTCAAAATTATCACTACTCATCATTTCCACAACATATAGTGTCACAACATATATATATATATATATATGTATGTATATATATTATTTGAAATCAATTAACTTTTCAGATTGCATTTCACAAACCATTATTTATGCTAAAACCATTTTTAATAACAAATCATGCACAAAACTCATAAAACCATAATTTATTATTTGATATTTACTTCTACACAGTTATAATAGTTAATTAACATAATAAACTATCTAGTTACCTCAACCCTTCTATTTATTAAAAAACATCACCCGTGTTCCAACAACCCTATTCAAGCTCCTTTCTCGTAATTCATGTATCACACACTATAATTTACATAAAATTGGCAACCTAAAGTCAATTCTCACTACTGACAAAAGTGCCAATTGTCACATTTAAGTGTCTAATCGCTATCATCTCCACAATTTACACTCAATTACATGTATTACCATTGATTATCCCTCATTTCAAGCTTTAACATTTTTTGGCCAATTTCTCTCACAACTTTCTCTTTAGATTGGGGCAAATCTTACTTACAGCTTTAAAACTTTATCATTTCAACTCAAACCAGTCATAAAACACTAGTTTAGTTTCGAAGAACCTTTCTATTACTATAGGGTAAGAAATCAACTCCTTAAAACTCTTGAATTTAATTTCTCGCTAGTTAAAACTAAGAGAAAATAGGGTAGAATTAAATATTAAGGCAGTACGTGACTTATCAAATAAGTAACAGGTCGAAAACACTATCCTTGCTCCTGATTATGCTTGCCTTAGCACATCCCTTACTCTTCTTCATACCAAACCTCTCCTCTCATGCTCTCCCTTTCTATTTTCATAAGCTGGCATGTCTTTATTATTTAGATTTCTGTACCATGTGCCGTAGTACATGGCACAGTGAGGAAAATCCTCATATGCTTACATGTTATGCTTTAGGACTCCACTCTTCTACTTGTATCTATTCACATAACTCCCCAATAAGTTAATATAACACTTTACCACTCAGCACCCTAATCCCACATTAAATCACTAATTCATTCTTAATCAGTCATTAACATAGGATTAGAAATTTAGGATGTTACATCTAATATCCTTTTGGAGCTATGCGCTTGAAACAGCTACATTCATACTAAACCATGTTCTAAGGCAATTGAAAAGATACCATATAAGATATGGACTGGGAAAAAACTTAGTTTGCCTTTTCTCAAGATTTGGTGATGTAAGGTATACAATAAGAAACAAGCCTCAAACAAGTTAACAACTAAATCCATAAAGTGCCATTTTATAGGGTATCCTAAAGAAACAAAGGGATACTATATCTATAATCCCACCGATAACAAAGTGTTTATAATTTGAAATGGTATTTTTCTAGAAAGAGAATTTATCTCGAAAAGGACTAGTAGGAGAAAGATACATCTTGAAGAAATTTGAAAACAAAAAAATAGAACATAATTAGAGATAAAAAATAGAGAAGACTCACAAGAAGTAATTGAGCCTACTCAAGTAACATAAGGGCCAGAAAGTCTGATAGGACACAACATCAGCCTCAAAGATATGGATTTTTGATCAATGTATGTCATGATGTGTTGCTCAGTGAACACAATGAGTTATTAGCCTACTACCAACTTCATATAAGTTTATAGGGTCACATACAAGAACAGCGTAACTCGAGGTATGATGTCCAACTTTATTAAATTTAGAATGTGTCTAGATTTAATGAATATAATGCTATATATAGGGTGAATTAATTTCATACATATATACATATACATATATGTATATGTATATGTATATGTATATGTATTTGAATATTTATTTGATAAATATTTTGTGTGTGTGTGTGTATGAAATATAAAATTCAAAAATACAATGTGTGTGTTTTCAATATATATATATTTGTGTATATATAATACAATAATATATATCTGATATATTATATTATATTATATTAAATTATTCTGTTAGTTTTAAATTTAGTTTTATATGATAAATTAAATTTAATTACTAACCTAATATAAAAAGATATCATATCAATTATATAATTTGAATTTATGAGATAAATTCAAATTAGATATGACATCATAGATTTAATTTATGAGATAAATTAAATTTAATTTTGTTTGCTATAAAAACCCTAATCTACATAAGATATAGAGAGGGATGAGTTTTTTTAGTTTTAATAAGAGTCTCTTAATGGTAAAATTTTGAGGGCCATGAAAATACCCTAGAAAGAGAAGGAGCATCTGACTAAGGCCAAAAGATTAGATCTTCCAAGGCTTTTGAATATATGGACATTAGATATTAGGAGCACTAGTACGCTGTTCATGTTGAAAAGCTGTTCGTGTGGATACCTGTAATGCCTTTCTCAACATTACCATTCAATCTTTCATAAAATCCAACAAACAAATTTAAAATATTTTTAAAAGATTGAGGCTCTTATCTTAAAATATTCTTGTTGCAAAATAGTGCACAGTAGAAGTACTTTAATTATGGATGAAAAACCTTAAAGGAAACTAGTTCTAATCGATATAATTTAGGCAAAACATGAGCCATGCACTATGGCACGTGCTACATGCACCGTGGCATGTGGCATAAATGCAATGGCATTAACTTTATGCCATGTGCCTCAGCATATTGACACATGCACCTCAACGCATACATTAGATTTTGCTATCAAAATAATAGTTCTGATAAAAACTTTGAACATGCATTGTTTTTACATCTAATGCTCGATTGGGGTAAATCAAGTGCCCATATAAAGCTTGTTTCAAAATCTAACCAATGGTACTAGTTTTATTTAAATCCAATATCTCCTTTAAAAGTTGAACAGCCAACTATATTTTGACCAATTTGATAGGATAGGCCGGCATCCAAGAGGGGGTGAATTGGGTGACACTTAGAAACTTTTAAAAACTTGAAAAGAGTTAAGAGCTAAAGAGTGAAGGAAGAAGATAAGAAATATAAGATTTATATTGGCTCAGCCATAAAATTGGCCTATGTCTAGTCCTAAAGATTATACTTGATATTTTCAAGTAAGATCATAAGCTTCAATAGTGCTTGCCATTATAGTACAATTCTCAAAACTAAACTTATCTTGATTCACTTAACAAATCTTGCTACAATCCAGCATGTTATTACAAACACTTAAAAAATTCTTTTCGAGATTTCTAAGAAAATATGATAAGCTTTTGCGAAAAAACTCTCTTAAAGAGTAGATGAGAAAAAAATTGAAAGCTTATAAACTTAGTCACAACTCTTTTTAAGAATAATGAATGAATGTAAGATGCAAAATCACAATTTAAAAGCTCTTTAAATGCATAAATGATAATTTATTTGCTCAAGGATCATTAGTTCTTATTTTAGTTCAAAATGAATCAATGATATAGTTTTTGGAAGTTGACAGATTATTAGAACAGTGATTCTATCCGTTGGTGCATTTTCTTGTGAGTGACTTGTATAATCATGCATGAATTTGCACTAGAGTTGTTCTAAAAAAACTAAGTGTGATAAATCATACACGAACAACCTGTTCTCTCATGCATGATTTTGCACTTCTAAATAATCATTCAGTTCTATGTGACAAATAATATGTGGTACTATATTTCTCTCTCACGTGGCTTTACACTTCTAAATATACTCACATATTAGAGTGTTAAAACTTATGAATGCACCATTAGCTCTCACATGTGGTTTTGCATATAAGAAACTATTATCAATTTTGTGTGACAAATTATGCATGGAACCTCTACTATCTCACGCGTGAAATGGCTGGTAGAATGCTAAGCCATTTTATGTGATCAAAACTCATGTGGAATCAAAATGTTATCATGTGTGAAATTGCAAGCACTAAAGTACAAACTTGTTTAGTGCATTTTAACACGTGAAACTTTACTTAACTCAACCAAGATTTTGCATGATCAAGAGATATAGGCTTGTGAATCAATGATCATACAAGTGAACATTTTTATCTTGACTTGAAAAGACTTAAAACTTAATAAAGCAAAAAATGATTGTGCAACAAGTGACAAATCATAGGTGGCTACCATCAGTCTCATGCATAGTTTTATACGTTGACACAATGTAATGAAGCACAGATGCTAAAACTTGCATGAATAATAAAGGCTTTCACACGTGGTTTTGCATGTAGAACTAAAGCTTAAGGCATCATATAACACAATGCTTAATCACGTGTGAACCACTTCTTCATATTCACATGATTTAGCAGTCAGTGTGCCTAATATACAAAAACTTATAGGTAACCTATAAAATCATGCATAGTTCTACCTCTCACCATGCAAATAGCTTTTATGGAAATCAACACATAAGAAAGACATTGTTTTCAAGCTTTAACATACTTAGATGAGTCTTAATGCATATAAAAAAGACATGTGATTCATTCATTTAATGATTATAAAAAGTGATTAACCTCTCTAAGTTTTTACATTGAATCTTAGAGAATTTAAATAAATTATCCTAAAATTTTTCATCTTCTTTTGATTCTTCCTACTCTTAAGGTTTTGCCTTCATCTATGATTCTTTTTATCTGCACATATAACAAATGCTTCTTCTATTAGTTTTGTAATCATCAAAGTACATAATCCAACAAGCTCTCTCTTTTTGATGATGACAAAACCTTAAGATTAGGATTCTTAGTTCTATTTAATATAAAACTCCCCCTTAAACTGATATGTGAGAATTGAAAGATAAAAATACAGAATTATTCAACTTAAAGTAAAGAAATTGATCATATAAATGACAAATATGAAAATTTCATTGTAACAAATATATTATAGTTTATATCATAACATATCATCAATGAAAAAGAACTAAATAGAAGATTTATTCTTAAGGCTTAATTCTTACAGCTCCCCTTTAAGCCTAGCCTATCTTTCTACAAATACACATCTTCTCCCCCTATGGCATCATTGAAAGGATGTAGGCCTTCCTATAAGAGAGAAAACATGATATCTGAGATGGGCTTTTAGGATTTCTCTATCAGATAGAGAATTTTGGTTCAAGGCAAGAGTTAACAGAACCATTACCCATATGGAAGAATCATTTAGATCTATAGGTGGAATAGAATCCAAAGCTTTAGTTGAGCTATCAGTAGCTCGGGGAGATGAGGGAGATGACTTTTGATCAACATCTTTGACTTGTCCTTCAGGAGGTAGAGAAGCTTGATGTTACTAAGGTTGATCTTCAATACCTTGTTCTTTAGGTTTTTCAATGATGGGTTTCACAATTGTTTGGCGAAGGGAAGGTTTGGTTTGTCTATGTTTAAGGATAGATTTCTTCCTTAAAAATGTTTTAATTATTGATTAAGCAAAGGAGATGGTAGGAGAAGTCATAGGTATTGGCATAAATGAGGGTGTGGTAGGCTCTCCAACATTTTAAGTGAGTTTACCATTAAGTTTGGTAAGACTCATATCATCAATGTCTTCAAAGAGCTCCTCAAAAGATGGTGTTTTTATAGTTTTTACTGTGTATAAGGATTTTAGTAGAGAGGGAATATGAGATAGTAGCATGCCATTAAAAAGATGAATAGGCTTTAAGGTGTCATGATGGTTTTGATATTGAGGTTGGGAGTTAGTAGGTTAAGCGAAGTCTAGAGGCTAGTTTTCTTGGTAAAGGTGGATGGATAACCCTTGGCCTCTTTGAGAAAGGAGATTTTCTTGCTCTCAAGAGGAAGGGTTAATAAGTGAGGGCATTCAAAATAGAGAGTGAGGTAGGTTAGAATGAGTTTTGGAGGTTGAGGATGAATCTACTGTGTGAACTGAACCTTCTTTGAGTTTTAAAACACCAGCCTCATCTTCTTGTCTAATAGTCCGTCCTTATGCTTCAGAAATTCTAAGTTGATCCATGATTCTATCCAAATTGCCATTTAAATATAGCATCATGTCACTAAGGTCCTTACCGTCATTTTTTTGAGATGCACTACTACTTAATCAAGCTTTCATTCAATCTCATTGGGGATTTTATAAAGAAAAGCATTTGACATGTTTGGTAAAGTGGGCACTTGTGGAAAGGGCTAGGATGAAAAGGCTCCAGCAACATCAAGTGTTCCAATAGCAACTTTCTTGGGTAACTTCCTTTTCTTTCTTGCTATAATAGGATCAACAAGATATTCTTCCTCTTTAGGAACAAAATTGTTCCATTCTAGCTTGAATTTCATCTTGTAAAGAGCAGTATCCTTAAATTCTTCTAGCTCTAACACTATCCTTTAGTGTATTTGCCATAAAATCTTTTAAGGATGGTGGATATAACAAATGTAAAGTAAAGTCTTTCTTCTATTCCTTCTTCATCTTAGTGTCAACCTTAGAGGCATGTAGCATTTTAGTCAATATGTAGTGACACATATTAATCTTTTGCTTCTTGATCAACTTTGTTAGGAATTTAGTCTTGAATTAGGTGTAAGTGTTGAAAGCAGTTCTTTTATTAACAAAGAACTTTGCCATAATATATACTAGCATCCAGTGTTTGAAAGGGAATGAAGTTGGTATGAAGATAAATCCAGGCTTCAAGGCTTCTTCTGGTACATCTTTTGTTACCATAATTGCCTTGTATTTCTCTTCATTTTTGTGTTGTCTAGGATCATTCCTTTGATTAGCACAATCAAACTATTGAAGCTCCAGCCCCCTTGCTTCCAGACCAAGTATGTGTCTTGTAACATCTCATATATTTTTACTCCTTTAAATAACAAGTACTTATAAGGATCATTGCTTAAACCTTGAATGATCATTAAAAAGAGAAAAATGCCAATCTGATTTTTGTGGACATATGCATTTTTTTTCAGAATTCATCATCAACTTACAAAATTTATAACTAATTCTATAAAAATTATATTGTGCTAATTCAAGTCTCTAAATTAGGCTTAAGAAATCCTTTACAACAGAAAAATAATTCCTAACTTTAGGCATCCATATATATTTAACGAGAAATTTTCATTTCTCACTGCTACAATTATTTCCAGAAAATTTTCTAGTTTCCTGACCTTATTTTGTAAAAATCTTATCTCATTATATACAAGTCCAAATTTATTGCTCAAGGACTTCATTTGAAGCTTGAAATGTTCTCTAAGTGACTAAAAATTTCAAGGTAATAATCACCATATAGCTACTACAATACCCTTACTAATATTGTTCCTTGGATAAATATCTTATCCTAGTAGATTTTACCACACATAAAAAAAATATTTACATACCAAAATATAATCTATCCATGATTATGATTGAACTATGGACATATTTGTAATCTATTGCATAGTTACAATTCAAAATATAATCATGGAACTAGGTATATATATATATATATATTACAACTCCAAACTATACCAATATATAATTAAAAAGCAAGTGAAGAAGATAAATTCTTCATTGCTCTCTCTCCTTACCATAGTTCTTGGATGAATCTACACCTATTATTTATAAGATAAAAAGAGGGGTGAGATTTATAAAAATCTCAGTAGTATTAATCTATTCAAATCTTAAAGCAATAGTGGTCCACTTATATAAACAAGCTTAAACCATGAATTATAAAAATCAACAAGTAAAGACATACAATGGCCAAAGTATCATGCTAGCAATAACACATCTCATTAACTCATAAATTTTCTATAATTCATGATAATAAAAATTTCTATAACATTAAATCAACCAATATTGCTATCATAAGAATTAGAGGAATACTACCTTTGATCAAAATACTCGATCTTGTCCCAACTTTTCTTGGAAATTAACTTCTTTGGGCTTCTCACAAATATCAAAGCCTAAAAGAATTATCTAGCACCACTATATCATTTTCCACAATTTAATATGAATTTATAATTTCATAATATACAAAATAAATAAATTCATAATTTAATTATAACATCTTATATTACTCTTATTATTATTATTATTATTAAGAGAAATTGCATCTAAGATGTACGTGTAATGATGCTTCCAATAAAACCCTTATTTCCTATTATTATGTTACTACTACCTTATAATAGTGTTAAACAACTCATCATGATTTCTGGTTAGTGAAAATATGGACTGAAAATTAAGAAATAAATCACACTTAACTTCCTATATTAGCCATAGACAGAACTCTCCACTTGTAGAAAAAAATATTTTCTTTCTTTTCTCAAATCTTCAATAAATTGTTATTCCTTTTTGTGGTACACATAATAAATGAGACTCCCCTATTCAACAAAAATAAATGAATAATAGGGCAAAACTTTTTTTAAATTTTCTTAATCCTATCTTAAGTGTGTATATATACATAATACCTTCCAATCATTTTTCTTATCTCATAATACCCATAAGTAAGTGTAAAAAAAATAAACATCTGAATAGTACTTTTCAATCCCATATTTTAATTTCTAAAACTCATCAATACATCTAAAAACTCATAAATTTATGCTTACCTTACTCCAAGCATTCCATAACTTTGACTTTCTAAACTTCATCTCCCTAAGCTCCTTCTAAAATTTGGAAATCTCTATGAACTACTAGATTTAAATAAAAGCTTGAGTTGAGTAGGTCCAGATTCTAGTTTTGCATGTGGATTTTGAGCTAAAAATAATGATATTTGGTTGAGTTACAGTCTCTCTCTCTAAACTCTTTGAAACTCCATCAAAGCTAAACTCACTTTCTCTCTCCCACTCATGTTGCTGTACCTAAAAATGAAGAAGGAAAAGAATGAAAGTTTTCTTTTTAAGCTTCATTTGTTACATGCTCAAAGCAAATGCTTCCATATGGCCCATGAATAATTCTTTTAATTCAAGACATAAGCCTCACACTAATTTACTAGGGAAAAAAAATTCCGTCCATGGGCTCATAATTGACTTTGGCAATTAATTATTATAGCTATGATTGGAGAAGAAAGTAAATCACCTTCTCGATCATCCAAGAGGCTCATAACTCCATGAAAATCCAAGGAGCCAGCTTCAACATCAGAGCTTGCAATGACTGATCAAAAAGAAGAAGCTTTGACCAGAATTGGTTGAGATTTGTCTCAATATGGTAACAATGTGCCTCTAAATGATATTTCAAAGGTAATAGAGAAGAAAAGCTTCTAAGCTTTGAGCATCAGTCCAAACTCAATCTGTACTTATCTTCTGTTGTAGTGGTTACAAGTCACTACACCAAAAATAATTCCTTTGTCAAAGCTCATAACTTTGATATAGATGAATATTTGAGCGACTATAAAGGATTGTTAAAGCTTGATCTTTGTTACTTAGCTGAAGTGGTTAAGGCCTTCTATGCTAGCTTCAAATGGAATAAACCTAAGAAGACCTATAAGGCCTATGTCTGAGGGTGTCCAATGTACTTCACTCTAAAGAGATTAAGATATGTCATGTCTAAAATTTTTATGTGCTTATTAATGGAAAATTTAGGAATACTATTTAATTAATGATATTAGTCAAATATGAGAAATGATTTTCAAAATATATTGAGAATGATTACTTGATAGAAAGAAATATTTAAAATAATTGTATTAATATTATTGATTAGGAACTACCAAAAAGAATTAATTATAAGATCTAAATATTAGAGCCTTGTAAGACATCATTCTTCTTAGTACCAATACTCGATAATAATTAATTCAAGACATAAGCCTCACACTAATTTACTAGGGAAAAAAAAAATTCCGTCCATGGGCTCACAATTGACTTTGGCAATTAATTATTATCGAGTATTGGTACTAAGAAGAATGATGGTCTTAAAAGGCTCTAATATTTAGATCTTATAATTAATTCTTTTTGGTAGTTCCTAATCAATAATATTAATACAATTATTTTAAATATTTCTTTCTATCAAGTAATCATTCTCAATATATTTTGAAAATCATTTCTCATATTTGACTAATATCATTAATTAAATAGTATTCCTAAATTTTCCATTAATAAGCACATAAAAATTTTAGACATGACATATCTTAATCTCTTTAGAGTGAAGTACATTGGACACCCTTAGACATAAGCCTTATAGGTCTTCTTAGGTTTATTCCATTTGAAGCTAGCATAGAAGGCCTTAACCACTTCAGCTAAGTAACAAAGATCAAGCTTTAACAATCCTTTATAGTCGCTCAAATATTCATCTATATCAAAGTTATGAGCTTTGACAAAGGAATTATTTTTGGTGTAGTGACTTGTAACCACTACAGCAGAAGATAAGTACAGATTGAGTTTGGACTGATGCTCAAAGCTTAGAAGCTTTTCTTCTCTAATACTTACCTTTGAAATATCATTTAGAGGCACGTTGTTACCATATTGAGACAAATCTCAACCAATTCTGATCAAAGCTTCTTCTTTTTAATCAGTCATTGCAAGCTCTGATGTTGAAGCTGGCTCCTTGGATTTTCATGGAGTTATGAGCCTCTTGGATGATCGAGAAGGTGATTTACTTTCTTCTCCAATCATAGCTATAGTGAATTTCCTCTTCCTTATTACTCCTCATTGGCTCTCTTTCTAGTCTCCTTTGTTCTTGCCATGCAAAGAATTTGAGAAAAGAAATAAAATTTAGGTCAAAGAAAGAGATGAAATTTAAGTAAAGTTAGGGACTAGAAGTAGATTAGAAGAGACAGGTAAATTAATTCGAGTGCTATAACCCTCTTTCATACCCTTCAGATATGAGAAATGATTACCAAAACACCACATCAAATACACCAATTAGTATCTAACATTTTGTTCGAAAAGCTTTGGCCAAAGACTTGTTTGCAAAATTATCAAAAATAATAATGTATTTGAGTAACACACAGTAGAAGTAAATCATACGCATTCATAATACTCATTGCATGCCTTAAAATCATAAAAATTAAGTCAAGAAATTAGGGCCATGCATCGTGACATGTAGTATGTGCCCTTTAGCATTTGGCATAAAGCCATGCGCCCAACTTTCTGTGCCATGCACCATGACATGTGACACCATGTGCCATGACACACCAATCTAAAATTTCTATTGTCATTTTGAGAGCAAAATAATGAACTTTTGGCATACGTCATTTTCACATAAAATGTCCAATCGGAGTGATTCCAATATCACACAGAGCTTATCTCATAAGCTAGCCAATAAGATAGGTTTGGATATAATCTAATTGTTTGAATAAAATTTGGACACCTAAGTGTAAAAAGTCAGTTTTTCTAAAAATTTTACGTACCCAAGTGCTCAAATCGACCCCTTTTCTCTCATTAAACCATATAAGGCCTTAAATCAAGTCCAAAAGGACCTATTACACCTGATTAACCACAATATATCATATATACACATATATATTGAAATTGGACCCTCAACAGGAAATTTCTACATTTCTCAACCTTTTATGAAACAACACATTTTGACACATATTAGCCAAGTGCCATTTTTCTCAACACATTCACATAGAATCAGATCCATAACATATTCACAATTCAATCTTAGCCCCAAATTACTCATTTCATGATAATGTCACATATGGGCTTAAGATTCACCAACATTTACCACATTTTCCACACAAACTCTTAGCCATTGATTCATTTCACCACATATATACATAATTGGGCTAGGATTTCACAAACTTACTACTCAGAGCATACATGCAACCTTATGGCAAGTCATATACAATATACACAAGTTCTCAGTTCATTACACAAATTAAAAAGGGTCTCATAACCACGGCAATATTATGCCAATTAGACTCTCTTCCCTTATCTTGATCACTGCTCTGTCCTATAAAAATGTAACCACGAAAGTGAGATAAAAATCTTAGTAACAAAATAACTCACCCCTATTGACTATCACATGCAACTATATGAAAGTAAAACAGAACATACCACTTTATATAACATATCACATATTTCATTTCAAATATCATTCATATTAAATAATTCATCACTCTTATACTTGTTACACCATTTTTCTCCACTTTTACAACATATAGCAACATATTACATCACATAGCATGATCACCACTGACTGAAGCTCTAAATCACCCTAACACGAAACCATAGGCTCACCTTAGACTAATGTACACTCTTATTAGCCCTGAGCTCAAATTTAATGATAGAATCACCCGGTTAAAGGTGTTCTATCTCACTTTCAAACTATAGGTTCTCCCAATACACATAATGAGGTGTTGTTGACTCCAACATTATATCACACAAACACTAAGAAATTTGATATCTCCAATACCGCACCTCAATAGTCACTAAGGAGATCTTCTCTAACACTGTACCTTAAAAGGCATTAAGGAGGTTTAATTTTCTAACACCATACCCCATTGGGCACTAAGGGAATATGCCATATATTCTTATCACTACCTCTCCACTCGGTTGAATTCCTGCCCTTATGATCATGCTTTTCAAAATGCAAAGGTTTTAAATCACCTCTTTGTATGCTTTCTTACACATAATATATATATATATACATACCATATGAAATACTTTCTTACACAGAATATATGTATATACATACCATATGAAATCACATTTTCCTTATTCATTTCTTTGCTCAAAAGCAATTGTTATGCAACATTCACATAATGCTATAAAACATGCTTAGCTCAAAATACTTTTATGTACTACATGGCATACTCACACACAATTACAATAAATCATGAAACAAAGGAAGTTATTTTGTTAGCTCAACCCTTCTATCACTAGAAAGGTTACTTATAGATTTCAACTACTACAATGGCTTATCACGAGCTTCCTTTCTCAACTCAATAACTCAATATGCCAATCTAAACACATTTGACATATTTTAGTCATTTGGTCCATTGTGATCAAAAACACATATTTACTACTTACGGCTATATTCAGTCGTAAATTCTTTTCTATTTATCTAATATAGGTTTGCTACTAATTAATTACTATTTACATCATCTCAACAAGTCTCATTTCACTCAAATCAGATTTTCACCCTAAAATCTTTGTAAAGTCCCTGGGTCTGAACTATAAAGTCTCGTCTCAACCCATGTTTTACTATTCTATCACACAATCAAAAAATATAAAATTAAAGTAATAGCCCTTTATTTATTTTTAAAATTACAAGATCCTGACTTCTCAAAACATATACTTAAATAAGAAGGCTAGCAAAAGCATAAAAAACAATCATAAGACTCAAAAATCCATAGCTTCTCAACCTTAAAAAAGGGCCATGCACCACAATATGCAACATGTACATTACGGCATGTGGCACAGTACCACATGCTCTGTTTTTAATTGTGTTATGTGCTGTGATGCACTTGTCTAAAATTCTACTATCATTTTGGTAGCAAAAATGATGAACTTTTAACATGCACCATTTTCACACCCTAGCAGATATGGCTTCCTCTTACTCTCTAAATGCATCTGTAGCCCTTTACCCATCTAATTTCATGAGCTATTCATATCAACTTTAAGTAATTTTTAGACGATACGTCATGGCACGTGGCATAGTGAGAAAATTCATATTTACTTAACTTTCCATACAAGCGATTATCTCTCAAAATTCTTAACATAGTTCTCAAATACCTCACATGCTTTTTCTTGTCCTTAAAGTATATTAGTATGTCATCTAAGAACACGACAACAAACTGATCTAAAAAGGGACAAAATGTACGGTTCATGTAGTTCATGAAAACTGCATGCACATTCGTCAACTCGAATGGCATCACCAAAAACTCAAAATGACCATATCGAGTATGTAATGTTATCTTAGGCACATCCTCTGCATTCACTCTTAATTGATGATACCTAGATGACAAATCGATCTTAGAAGATATGCTCCCACTAGCTAATCAAGTAAGTCATATATTGTTGGGAGTGGATACTTGTTCTTTATTGTCACCTTATTCAACTACCTATAGTCAATACACAATCATAGGTTGTCATCCTTCTTTTTCACAAACAGTACCAACAAACCTTATGGTGACATATTAAGGGTATAAAGCCCTTCTCTTGCATCTCTTCTAGCTACTTCTTAAGTTTTACCAATTCAGAAGGAATTATTTTATACGAAGCTTTTGAAATAGGCTCAGTTCCAAGTGCTAAATCAATAAAGAATTCTGCTTCTTTTTCTAGTGGCAAACTTGATACCTCATTCACAAACACTTCTAAAAACTCATTCACAACTTGAATTTCATCAACATTGTCACTACCATTACCTTCTACCGTAAAGATAACTACATAAGCCTAACAGCCTTCAGAAACTAGCCTCTTAGCTTGTACAACTGATAATAGCCTAAGTTGATTAGTAGTTACCGTAGAAATCATAGTAGGCATCACATGAACTGGTAGTAACACCATAACATCCTGAGTTTTTAATCTTGCATTAATGAATAATTAATTGATGAATTATTGATTTAATATGGGATTAGGATTCTTTATAGTGAAGTATTATTTTGACCCATTGAGATGTTATATGAACAGATATGAGCAAAAGAGCAAAATCTAGAAGCGAAGCATATGAGCATAGTGAGGATTTCCCTCATTGTTGACACGCGCTGCAGCATATGGTGCATAACTTTATTTAATAAGTCATGTCTAGCTCACGAAAAATAAAAGGGAGAACATGAGGGAAGAGTTTAGAAGTGGAGAAGAGTAGGGGATCTGCTAGGGCAAACAAAATCAGGATCAAGGATGGTGATGTTTTTGACCTGTTACTTATCGAGTAAGTCAAATACTACCTTAACCTCTAATTCTATCCTATTTTCTCTTAGTTCTAACTAGTGAGAAATTGACTTCAGGAGTCTTAAGGAGTTGATTTCTTACCCTACAGTAATAGAAAGGTTCATCGAAACTAAATTAGTACTTTATGACTAGTTTGAGTTGAAACAATAAAGCTTTGAAGCTATAGGCAAGGTTTGCCCTAATCTAGAAAGAGAGTAGTGAGAGAAATTGGCCAAACAATGTTAAAGCTTGAAATGAGGGGTAATCAGTGGTAATATGCGTAATTGACTATAAAATATGGATTTGACAGTGATTAGGTGTGTTATTGCAATAAGTGGAACTTTTTGTCAATAGAGAAATTGATATTGAATGCCAATTTTTATGTAGATTCTAGTGTGTGATGAGTAGATAAGTGGAGAGGGATCTGAGTAAGGAAGTAATACCTTTTTGTTGGACAGAAGGGTTAAGGTAACCATATAGTTTATTATGTTTATTAACTCTTATAACTGTGTAGAAGTGAATACCAAATGAGAAATTGTGAATTTATGAGTTTTATGTATGATTATTATTATTAAAATGGTTTTAGCATGAATATTGGTTTGTGAAATGAAATTTGAAAGGGTAATGATTTTGATATATATCTATATATATTGTATGAAAGTGTGTAACATGTAAATGTGGAGAAACACAATGATAATTGAGAAAAAGCATGATTATACAGGGTGGGAGTTCACCCAAGATATGTAGGGATGTATGTGTGTGGAGATATGTGAGTAAAAAATATATGGTCAGGCTAGCACTATGAGACATTTAGTGTAGCATTATATAAGTTGTTGCCATGGGTAATCCGTTACAACATATTATAGGACTATTACTATAGGACATCCAAGCAATCTAGCAACTCCCTAGTACCCGTTAAGGTGTAGATAGGGGTCAATGATGCCTCTATCACAAGTATGTGAAGAGAGAAATCATAGTCTATAGGTAGGTTAGATTACCTTTAGCCGAATGTTTTTACCACCGAAAGTGTGCTTAGGTCAACAAGTGGTCGATCCAAGAGAGCCTATGGTTTCTTATCGAGGAGCATTGGAGGTTTGGTGGCTAGATGATCATACTAATATGTATTTGTATGGAAATACTCTTAAGAAGATGATATTTCTTCATACTTTTATATATATGTGATATTACCTTAGTTTTGATACTTTAGCATGGTTATTTGTGGTAATAGACATTAAATAAACTATAGTGAATACTGAGATTCTTATCTTACCCATGATTATTTACATATTTTAGGTTCTTGTACTAGCGAATCAAAGGGGAAAGATATTAGCTGAGTAGAGATTTCTCACTAAGCCTTTGTAAGGTTTTGGGTGTAATAAAGTTGTTATTATTGAATATGTATAAGTTGCCATATGATTTATATACGTACATAAAAATTTGATTGTAGTATGTTTGATGATTTTGAGCTCCCTAGCCCTTGTATATGTGTGAATGGTAAAATGAATGGATGGGCTAATGGACGAATGTGTATATGTGTGAATATGAGGTGTTTGAAGTGTACGTGTAGTGACTTGGCAATGTATGAGATTGATAAATGAAAATATAATTTTGGCCTAAAGTGTGAAATGGGTGGTTTACTAGCTAAATCAGTGTATGTGTGTTATATTGTATATGTGTTTGGTCAATTAGGTGTGTATTGTCCATTTGGATATGGTCAAGGCCCAAAAGGGGATAATGACAATTGATTTTAAATTGAGACACTTAATTAACAACGTTTTGGCATAAAGAGATCAAAATGCAGTTGGATGTTTAATAGAAATATCAGATTGATATGAAAATAATGTCATTAGTTAGATTTCAAAATAAGCTTTGTGTGGGTGCTTGAACCATCCGAATCGAACATTGGATATAAAAATGGCACACATCTAAATTTTGTATTAGAAACTAAAAATTTGACAGCAAATTCAAGTGTGTGTGCCAAGGTGCATGTATGGGTGGTCTCTTAGGTCCATTATGGTGGAGTCAAGCTCTATGCTCTAGATCATTAAGACTTCTTAGCCTTATACATATTAAGACCACGGCCCCTTACTTTAGTCTAGGATAATCTCGTGGATCATTCAGTATCCTAAGTATACCATGGCAAAGTCAAGCTCTATACTTTGGATTATCAAGACTCCTACACCTCCTCACAGCAGGGTCGTGTCTCCCCCTACCATAATCTAGGGTATATCTCGTAGATGCGATACATGTCAATGCATGTGCCACCTCAAATTCATCTCAATCAATACTCATACACCCGTATGTATATACTTTCATAATATTTCTACTCTATCAGTTCACAATACAATGCACACAATTATATCAAAATACTTGCAAACAATTTCACAAACAAATAAGTAAAAACTTACTCTAATTACCTTTAACCCTTTAACTAAGGGTTACAAATCACACTGAGCTTCCAAGGGCACATATTCTCACAAGCAACTTTGCAAGTGCTCAATCTACATAATACAGTATCCCTTAATCAATTCTTAACACAATCCATAGGCATTGATTCGGCTAAACCAAATCCCTTAATGCATGAAATAGTTTAATTGAACCCTTTTCAATTCACCTATCCATTATTTATAGTTATTAGCCTTACAGGCTACTCAAATAACTAATTTGAGCCCAGAGCTTCAAATCTTTATTGTTTAAGCTCAAACCAATCATAAAGTCCTAATTTAACTTTATAGAGCCAATTTATTATAGGGTAAGAAATCAACCCCTTAAAACTTTCAGATTCAGTTTCTTAATAGTTTAAACTAAGAGAAATTAATGTAGAATTAGAGGTTAAGATGATACAAGACTTACTAATAAGTAGTAGGTAACGCCATCCTTTCTCTTGAAATAACTTGCCTTATTAGAGCTCCTTCTCTTTTCTACTCTCCGTTATTCTTTTCTTATTTGTTTCCATGACCTAGCCACATCCTTATTTATCAAATTTATGCACCATGTGTAGTGACGTGCTCAGCACTAGCTACGGCACATGGCACACTAAGGAAACTCATCACCACGATCACACACTCTGCTTTGTAATGGCATTCTTCCTATCAAATCTATCCATATAACATCCCAATTGTTCAAAACAACATTATAACATTCAAAACTCTTACCACACACATTAAGTTACTAAATTTTCCCCTTTATTAACACTAATTCCAAAATCAAGAATTCAGGATGTTACCATACTGGTAAAAGGAACTTATCTGCATTATTAGCTCCTAAGGTCTAAAGGAAGCTATAAAAGTTTGACATTCAAAAGGTAAATCTTCTATCAACCTTGACTTAAATAAATTTGATTAGTCTATAATCAAGATTTGGATTTTAAATTTTAATTTTTTATTGCACCTCTCAATCCAACATTAATGTCCTGTCAGCTTATCCTACCTACCTTCAACACAATAATGATATGTGGTGGAAGGTGGAAAGCTTATTAGAGAAAATGCAACCAGTCATCCTCTTTGCATTAACATATATAGCCTAGGTCATTTAAAGAGAATTACTATAAATAATATAGGGTTAGGCAGGATTTGGGATCATTTGTTCTAGAGTAGTTATCAACTTTTTCTTCAATTCCTTAAATTCCACTTTGTATTTTTTATTCCATATGAATAGTTGGTCCTTCTTGGTTAGTTTGGTCAGCGGCATGGCAATTTGAGAAAAGCCTTGAATAATCTACTAGTAGTCTCTAGCCAAACCCAAAAGCTAATTGTCTCAATGACATTTTACAACCTCTCGTACTTGGTCTAGTCCATCACCACACATTCTGCTAACATAACATGGCCTAAAAATTTGACTTATGTAGCCAAAATTTACACTACAATAGCTTTGCATAAAATTTATGTTCCTTTAGAACCTGCGGTACAAAAAGATTATCTCTTCCCTATATTTCATATAATATTAAAGCTCTTCATATAAATTTATTTTGATAAAAACTCAGTTACTATTTATTAGGAAAAAATTTAAAAAATTTTAAAGCACACAATTCACCACTATAATATCATTTACTTATAATGACACACTTAGCCAATAGCATCAGATACTACCATGGTAAATAAAAGTTAACTAATCTCAATTTCCTTACCATTATAGAAAGAATTTAATAATAGTTAAAGTAGTTAACTATAGTAAAAAAGGAAAAGATTTAATTTAAAAGTCTAGTATAGTTAACAATATTTAACTTATATACTAAGAACTATTGAATGATATGTTTTGATGATTACAAAACTTAGAGAAAGAGGTTTGTTACTTGTGCAGATCAAGTCTTACAATCACTAAGTGACAAAACCTAAGAAGAGCATAAGAATAAGACAAGACTTATAGTTTATAAGTTTAATCTATTATTTCTTTTCTTAGATTATATTATGAAAGCTATTGAGAGCATAATCACAAATTGAATGGGAAGAATACATCTATTAGATTGTATCTTAGGATCATAAAGTACTAGATCTTTATTGGCAAACACTTAAAGTGCATCTGTGGATAAATGTTTGATCCATGCTTGTTCTAGCATAAACACTGAATCAACCTTCCTTGTACATTGTAGGATTTAGTATATCCTATTCAAGCTTGAGTTAGAGTTAAAACTCACTTGAATTAGATTTCAAAAGCATTCCTTAACACTATAGGTCAACCTATATATGTCTTGGACTAGACCTATACTTGTTTTAGCAATCAATGAGGGCAAGTGTCTTGAGCCTAGCTAGATCATGATTAACTCTGGATTGAGATCATGCTTGAATTAATTCTTTCTTTTATGAACTAATTAGACTTAGACTTGCTTTTGTGAAATATTTCTTTCTTGAGTTAGTATGTTGTCCACGCTTGAATTATCCTAATTGTCACCATAAAGTGTTCTTTAAAGTAAACTGCAGATGACACCCTATTGATCCAAGCTTAAATGGGTTCATATGTAATGCCCTCATTGACATTACTATATGCACCGCCACTTATATTACTAATAAATCCAAAATCATTTCGTAAATTACCTAAGTTATAAAATCTTACCATAGTAGAAGCAATAGGTATAAATGCTTTAAAGACTAAGAAAACATGTGCATTACCATCAAATTAAGCCAAAATAGGGGTAGTGCGTCACAGCTCGTGCCTATCGTGGCACAAAAACCATAGCTATTCACTTTATGTTATGCACTATAGCAAGTGGTTACATGCATCACGACGCACACACTTGAATTTACTGATTAGTATAGATTCTGGTGTGAATTTTAGAAGTGAACCATTTTTGCATTTGATGTTCGATTGGGGTGGTTCAAGTACCTATATGAAGCTTGTTTCATAATCTAATTAATGACACTAGTTTTATTTTAATTTGGTATTTCTTTCAAAAGTTGGACAACCATGTGTGTAATATCTTGGATTTCTTAATCTCATGATTAGTTGTTTATCAAGGGTAAGGTGGAAAAAATATAGGATTGGAGATTTGCATGATCACTTAATAGTTTGGCTTGTTGGTGTGTTGTATGGATAGATACAGGTGAAAAAAGTGTGTTTTAGGTTAAAGCAAGTGTGCGTGGTGAGAATAAATTCACTGTGCCATGCACCACATCTTATGCTACATGTGCTACAGTGCATGGACTAGAATCACTTCTTAAGTTGTGAAATTTTAAAAATTTTAGAGGGATGAAATTTGAAAACACACGAGAGAAGTAGAGAAGAAGGGCTGAGAAGTTACAGCAAGCTATTTTAGGTCATAAGAAGGTGTTTTTGATCAATAACTTATCAGGTAAGCCATGCATAACTCTTACCTTCCATTGTATATAAATTTCTCTGAAAATGAGTTTTAAGGAAATTGAATCAGTGAAATTTAAGGGTTTTTATTCTTGTCTAATAGTAATAAAAAGGTTCTTGGAAGTTAAATTAGAGTTTTGCGACTAGTTTAAAGCTGAACAGTATATCTTTGAATCTATAGGATCAATTTGACCCTTAAAGAGAGAAATTAGGGCAAAAATCATATTTGAGTGAAATAAAACTAGTTGAGGTGATATAAGGAAGTAATTGCATAATAATAGGACCTAGAATGGATAAATGGAAAAGAGTTTATAGATGAATAAAACCTTAAGTAGTAAATATGAGTTTTTGGTCAAAATAAACCACATGACTAAAATGTGCTAAATGTGTTTAGATTGGCATATTAGACGTGTGAGTTGATAAAGAAAGTTTGTGATAAACTATTGTGGTAGTTGAAATCTACCTGTAACCTTTCTAGTGATACAGGGGTTGAGGTAACCGTATAACTTCCTTTATTAGACTGTTTATTATAACTGTGTATGAGTATGCTATATAGTACATGAAATGGTTTTGAACTAAGTATGTTTTACAGTATTGCGTTATTGTCATATGAAATGGCTTTTGATTGAAATAAAGCAATGAAATGTGTGATTTTGAATGGCATCTATTATATATATTTATGTGTAAGAAAGTACATAAAGTGGTAATGAGGAACATTAAATAGTTCAGAAAATATAATCATAGAGGTAAGAGTTCACCTAAGTAGAGAGGTGGTGATAAGACTATATGGTATATTCTCCTTAGTGCTCGGTAGGGTGTAGTGTTGGAGAAAATTCTTCTTAGTGCCTTATGAGGTGCAGTGTTAGAAAAGACCTCCTTAGTGTCTATTGAGGTGCGGTGTTGGAGATTTAAGATTCCATAGTGTTTATGTGATATGGTGTTGGAGTCAATGACACCCTATTATATGTGTTGGGGGAAACCATAGCCTATATGTATGATAGAACATCTTTGGCTGGATGATTCTGCCACTACAGGTAAGCTCAAGGCTAATGAGAGTATGCATTGATCTAAGACGAACCTATGGCTTTATGTCGAGGTGATTTAAAGGTTCGATTGGTAGTGGTTATGCTATGAGATGCTATGGATTCCTATGTGAAAGTGGTGAAAAGTAAGGAATGGATATGTGTTATTGAATATGAATGAAAATGAGATATGTGATATGAATACTATTTTAATGAGATTTAAATGATATACTATGCTTTACTTCTATATTGTTGCATGCGATAATCAATAGGAGTGAGTTATTTTGTTACTAAAATTTTTATCTCATCCTCATGGTTGCATGTTTATAGGACTGGGTAGTGATCAAGGCAAAGGAAAAGAGTTTGGACAGGATTGAGTTATTGAGAAGCTTTGTAAACTTAGAGTTTGTGTAATGAACTAAGATCTTGTGTATATTTGTAACTATGAGTTGCTATAGGGTTGCATGCTGCTTAAAGTTGTAATTTAGATAATCTTAGCCCGATTGTGTATATATGTGGTGAATTGAATTAAGGGGTTAGAATGTATTTGAGTTGAGAATATTGTGTTTTTGTGTGAATCTTAAGCCCAAGTGAGAAATTATGATGAAATGAGTAATTCAGGGCTAAGATTAAGCATTACATGTGTTAAGGATATAAATGTACATGATTATGTTGAGTAAATTACGAAGTGACCTATGTTATGCCAAGTATAGGCTAAGTGTGTAAATATGTAAAATGGGAAAATTGGCCATAGAAGGGTTAAATTTCAATATGTGTGTGATTGAGATAAGTTATAGTTAATCAAGTGTATTAGATCGTTTTAGACTTGATTTAAGGCCTTATGTGTTCCAATGAGAGAAAGGGATCGATTGGAGCACTTGGGTGCACAAATTTTTAGAAAAAATGATCTTTTTGCACTTGTGTGTCTAAAATTTGATTGAAATATTGTCCAAATCTATCTCATTGGTTAGCTTATAAACTAGGCTTTATGTGGGTACTTGAATCACTCCGATTAGATGTCATATGTGAAATTGACGCATGTTAAAAGTTCATCACTTTTATTATCAAAATGACAGCAAAAGTTCAGACAAGCTTATCACGGTGTATGGTGTCACATGTCACAGCAAATGACATAGAAGGGTTGAGTGTGTGGCTTTGTGCCACATATCACAGTGCATGTATTACACTTCACAATGCATAGATTAAATCCCAACCTGATTTTATGATTGAATGGCATGCAATTGAGATAGGAATTCTCGTGGGTTATGTCTACTACGTATAAGATAAATATATGATTTTTTTCCTCTGTGTTGTGAAACAAGTCTTTGGTTAAATATTTTTAAATAAGTCCCTTAATTTGTGACTGATGTTTATGTGGTGCCCCTAGTAATCTTCTCCTGTATTGTTTTAATCATTTTATACAAAAATTTACCACTCAATCATCTCAATTTGAAATCATATGTCATTAACCACTTTTGAGCTTTGACCATGTCCTAATGAACAATATAAACTTGATTGACCTATCATATAACACACATATATACATTTGGCCTATAAACTGCTTATATCACATATTGGCCCAACTTATATTTCTTATTTCCAATCTCATATAAGGCCATATATCCACATACACATTAAGTACACCTTATATCCACACATGATCAGATTTATCCACTAGCCCACTCAACCATATCATGCACATGTTTCAAATCCTAAGGCAACTTATACACATTCATAAGTAATAAAATACAAGTTATTACACTGAATTCTTACAAAGGCTTTAGTAAAAGATGACAACTCAGCCTAAGTCTTTCCCTTTTGAACCATAGTGCAAAAACCTAAATAATATAAATAACTATGGGTGAGATAAAAATCTTAGTAACCAATATAGTTCGTTTAATATTTATTACCACAAATAACCATGCCTAAGTAACAAAAATCATAGTATAGCATATATATATATATTATAGCTTAAATCATCTAAAGCTTAATATCGATAGCTTAAACCATAGTGCAAAAATCATCACTTTCACATATAAGTCATTTTCCTGCATTTTTACACCTTAACATGATCATTTATCTATCAATTCTCTAAAGCTTCCCAACATGAAACCATAAGCTTTATGGGATCAATCACTTATTGACTCAAGTATACTTTCTGTGATAGAAACATCCGGCAAAAGGTAATCTAACCCACCTATGGACTATGGTTTCTCTCTTTACATACTTGTAATAGAAGCATCGTTGACTCTATCCATACCCTAACGGGCACTAGGGAGTTGCCAAACTGCCTGAATGTCTTATGATAATAGTCCTATAGTATGCTGTACCAAATTATCTATGGTAACAGCTCGTATAATGCTATACTGGATGCCTTATAGTACCAGTCTGATAATATGAATTTTTCACTCACTTCTTCATGCACACACATCCCCATATATCTTAGGTAAACTCCTATCCCCTATGATCATGTTCTTTTCACAATTTTCACTGCTTTCTTTCACATTTCTATACTATATACTATCATAACATATATATATAATTATGTATTCATTCATTCAAAACTAAAAATTTCAAAATTCTAGGTATGAATCTGCTTCTCTATTCAGCAAGTTCTCTACAATCTTCTATTTCTCCTTCCTAATATCCATGAGCACCACCTTATACAAATATACGTAAAGGAGGGAGGCAAGTAAGGATGGGTTGAGGGAGATAATATGAGAATTAATGTGCACAACAGAGATTGGAAGCCCATAATAGCAATTATAAAAACTTATGTGATGTGAGAATGCTAAGACATTGAGAAGCTTTAATTGACTAGCATTGATGAATAACACAGAGGGGAACGCAATGTTGATGGCCAGCACTAAGCAAAACTCGATGCCGATGACTACACAGAGCTGGAACACACTGTCTTTAAATCTGTTGATTCGTGATGACTCTATCTTTAGATCTGTTGATATACAATGATACAGGCAACCCACAAAGCTCAAACTTGGAAGGCACGACCAGCAGAGAATGACGATGGTGGAGCAATAAGCCACTGGTAGAAATAGTGACATGAAAGGCAGTGAAGGGTGACTAGTGATAGGGAGAAACTTGGGCAGACAAAAAGGAGGCAATCAAAATTGAAAGAAAAGAAAAGTGCTTTAAATGATAGTTTTTTGACATGCCTGTCATATATTACCTTAAACATATATGACAAGTATTTCAAAAAGCCGTTATATATGTTTGAATTTTTTAAAAAGTTATGAAAAGTTAAAAATTTTAGTTTTTATAAGATATGTTTAAAACAACCACTATTTAGTCTATGATCTTTAAATGACGGGTGTTTTAAACCCCTGTCATTAAAAGTTTACTTTTTTTTATTTCAACCTTTAAATGATGGATGTTTAAAACACACATCATTTAAAGCTTGACAATATATGAAAATGTTGAAAGGTCATATATTGTTTAAATTTTTTAAAGCTTTTTTTAATCTAAATTTTAAACTTTATATGATAGCTTTTTAAAAGACCTGTCATTTTTTTAAAAGAAATAAATGACAGGTATTTTGAAAATATGTCATTTATTACCTGACCATCACTTGCCTTTCTTATATATGACGTGTTTTTTTAACCGTCATTTTTTATGGCATCTTATATTCAAATTTTTATAGTTGTGAATGTTGTTTTAACATCCATCTACCATATTTCATAGTCATAATATGCTGCAATGGCAAGAAGGATTCTAATTGATGTGGCCATTGTTTTCAAGGAAAAGGTTTCATTATAGTCTACATCATGAGTTTGAGTAAATCCTTTTACAATCAATTGTGCCTTGAAGACATTTATTTTACCATCCATGTCAATTTTCTCCTTATGAACCTACTTGTACCTAATGATTTTTATACCTTTAGGTGGATCGACTAAGGTTCATACCTTATTATTGTACATAGATTACATTTTAGACCTCATGGAATTTGGCCATTTCTCAAAATTTGATCCCACTATGGCTTCTCAGTAGGTGGTTAGCTCATTATATTGAATAAGCAACACATCATGACATTCATTAATTAGAAATTCATATTTCTAAAGATGATGCCATGTCCTATCAAACCTTCATGGGCTTACTTAAGTAGGCTCATTTACTTCTTGTGAGTCTTCTCAGTTTTCTATTTGTAACTTTAAGCTATTTTATGGTTCTCGAATTTCTTCAAGATATCTTACTTCCACTGGTTCTTTTAGAGATAAATTCTCTTTCTAGAAAGATACCATTTTAAATTACAAACTCTTTATTATCAGTGGGATTATAGACATAATAATATCCCTTTGTTTATTTAGGATACCCCATAAAAAGGCACTTTGTGAATTTGGGTGCTTACTTGTCTGAGTCCTATTTCTTAATATAAACCTCACTTCCCTAAATCTTGAGAAAAGACAAACTAGGTTTCTTCCCAACCTATATCTCTTATGGTGTCTTCTCAATTTTCATACATAGAACACTATTAAGTGTGAACACAGTTGTTTCTAGTACATCGCCCTAAAAGGATGGTGGAAGATCTACTTGACTCATTATGGAACGAACTATATCTAATAGTGTCTGATTTCTCTGCTCAGAAGCACCATTCCGTTATGGTGTTGCTGGAGGAGGTAATTGTGAGACTATCCCATTACTCTTGAGATGGTCAATGAATTCTTTACTCAAATATTCACCTCATCGATTAGATTGAAGAGTTTTAATAAACTTACCAAGTTGGTTTTATACTTCATTTTGGAATATTTTAAACATTTTAAAAGATTCAGATTTGTGTTTCATTAGGTAGATATATCCATATCTATTGTTTTTATTAATAAAAGAAATGGAGTATAGATAACCCCCACTAGCAGTTGCACCCATTGGTCCATATACATCTGTATGTATGAGTCCCAATAAGTCATTAGCCCTCTCATTATGCCCAATAAAAGGTGCTTTCATCATCTTTCCTAATAAACAAGATTCACAAGTGTCATAAGATTTAAAATCAAATGAGTTAAGAAGTCTATCTGATAGAGCTTAGAAATACATTTCTCATTTATATGGCCAAGGTGACAATGCCATAGGTATGTTGGATTCAAATCATTTGATTTGATCCTTTTAGTAGTTACATTATAGATATTTTCATTACTAGGATGTTCCAGATTTAAAAGATGATGACCAAAATGCAAATCACCATTAGCAATTGTTCAAAAATAATAAAGGCCCACTGGGCAAAAGTAACTCATAAGTACTTATGGTTAAAGTAGCAACTCTTGTTCTGTTTCTAACTCATAGGTTTACTTCACCCTTCATCGACTTTCTATTGTCTTTGAGACCCTATGCATTTGTACAATTGTGAGAACCACATGCAGTATCTAATACCCATGCAGAAGTAGAAAGGTGAATTTCTATAACATAAATACCTAAAGGAGTAGCCCTTTATCCTTCTTCTTTTTTAGATCTTCCAGGTAGAGCTTGTAGTTCCTCTTCTAATAACCCGATTCATAGCAAAAGAAGCAAACTCCTTCCTTTAGAGGCTTTGCCTTCTTAGCTGGAGGCTTGGTTTTGGGCTTGTTTGACTCTTTAGCCTTACCATTTAAGCCTTTAACCTTTCCTTTGCCCTTGCCTTTCTTTTTCATAACCTTTCCTTTTTAAACTACTAAAGCAGTGCTAGGCTTTTTCTTAATGTTTTGCTCAGTAGTTTTAAGCATCTTATGCAGTTTAGAAATGGATTTCTCTATCATTCATAACAAACTGTCATAACTTTTTATGAGTAACTTTAAGATCAAATCTGTAGCTAACTCCTAGCTTGAGGGAAATTTGACCCTCTTAAGGTGATCAATATAGCTCTACATCTTTAAAACATGAGTGCTAACTAATGCACCCTTAGTCATCTTACAAGAGTGTAAGGCCTTTGTGGTCTCACATTAAATCACTAATTGAACTCGTAATCAGTCATTAATGCAGGATTAGCAATTTGGGGTGTTACATCATTCACTTGATTCTTTCAAGCCTAACTTAGAGAGCATTAAGCCTGAACAAGGTAATTTAAGATTTAAATCATGATTTAAAGGTGTTTTGACTTATAAAGAGCATATTTCTAATCAATAATTGTTTTAGTGTGTACCCACGCATAGTTGGGCTCATAGAGCATGCAAGAAGCTTCTAAACTCTAAAACATACTTGAACTAAAATAGTCATGCAAGAAGCTTCTAAACTCTAAAACATACTTGAACTAAAATAGCCTTACACTTAAACTAATCCAAAGTGAACTAGAACATTGTTTCATAAGCTAATCCACATGTGTTCCCTTATTATCTATACATGAATCATACTTTGTTAATCATTTAATGCACCTTATAGAAAAAGTGCTTTTCTTAGTAAACTTTACTTTCACATGTCTTCAACAACTATTTCACTTGCTCTAAGTATTCCTAACATCTATGTTAGTACAAAACTATAAATAGAACCTCATTTAAGTGAGTGGAATGAATAACCATGTGTTAAGCTGCTTATTGTTGAAACCTTACCTTCATTTAATCAATATGAAGACTTGTTGTCATTCAGTTTATAGGCTTTAAATGTATTATTTACTCTTTTAACAGAGTTTTCTTAGAGTACCAAAATTGTTCCTGTCATCTCTTAAGAAGAGAACTTATTAAGAAAATACCTTCTACTTATTATCAAGTAAATCAAGGGTAGTGTTTCCTTGTACAAAAGGGGAAGCCCCTTCTGTAACATTTTAAATTTATAGTTTGAGAAGCTAATTACTAATTTAGGGGTAAATTAGTAAATTATTGGATTAATTAGATAATTGAGATTTTGGATGGTGAATTGACGCTTTGCCTTCTTGAATGATGGAATGAATAGGATTGAGTAGAAAAATCACAATTTGAGTTGAAGCATGGAAGTCACAATGAGAATTCACTTATTGTGCCACATGCTGCAACATATGGTACATATGCTATGGCATATAACACGAAAAATTGACTTTAAAGATGTGGCTCAATTTTGGAAAGAGAAGGAAATAAGGAGAAGATATAAAGGAGAAGAATTGGATTTGTTAAGGCATCAATCCATAGAGTGCCAAGAGATATTTTTGACTTGTTGCTTTCCTAATAAGTTTTGACTTATTACTTATTGGGGGGTTTTAAAGGGTTGTTTCTTACCCTTTGGATAAAAATACTCTTGAGAGTTAAACTAAAGTTTTGCAACTAGTTTAGGAATTAAAAGTTAAGCTTTAAGGTTGTAGTCTTAATTTACCCTAAATTTATAAAATGAAAAGGGTGATAGTTGGCATGAAGTATATTAAGGTTAATAAGAATGATGGAAGGACTAAAGAGAAGGATTAAGATCTAAGATAGTTAAGTAAGAAGAAGTAAATAGTTAACTGTGGTTAATGGTGATAATTAGTACTTATGGTCAGTTTATTAATCGGCTAATAATGCTAAGTTGTGTAGGTTGACATCTTCATTTGCGTGGATTCAAGTTGTAGAAGTTAAGTGCTAAAAAAATACCATGAGTAACCCTTTCTGGTAATAGAAGGGTTAAGATAATCAAATAATTCATTATGTTTATTAATTCACTTGACTATTTATGAATATTATGTATTATAATGTATGTGCTTTTAATCACTTGCATGAATTAGAAACTTGTATGACCCTACATCAAAAAGGTTTTGTTTATAAGTGTATTTCTAAAGAGTGGTTTGAAAAGTAAGAAAAAATATATGTATATTGTTTGTTTGATATATGTGGATTATACCTAAGAAATGTGAGCATGATCATGTTAGGGGTAGGAGTTCACCTATTGGAAGTAGTGAAAGACTATATGACATTTATTATCCTTAGTTCCTGACAATATGCGGTGTTGAAGACTCTCTCCCCTTAGTATGTATATGAGTTTAGTATTGGATACTTATGCTATTTAGCATCTATAGGATGCGATGCTGGAGTAATGATACCCTGATAGTGTGTGAGAGAGGGGCAATACTGTCCAGAAGTGGGACAAAACACTTTTGTCCTGGTGATTCTACCACCAAAAGTTTGGATCAATACATGTATAATTGGCCTAGTAGAGCCTATGGATTTAGTTGGGATGATATATAGGATGAGATGGTTAGAATAGTCATGCTAATATGTGAAAATTAATTTATAATAATAGATATGTTTATATATATGTTAGGTTTACTTGTTTATAGTTATTCCTTTTAATAGATGGATGTAAGTTATTTTGATTATTGAGATATTTATTTCACCTTGTGGTTACTATTTTTACAAGTTCTAATAGTGTGAGGAGTAAAAGTAAAGATTTTGGCTAGGTGTAGTGGTGCTATCGTGGAGCTTCTAGAGATTGCATAATGAACTTATTAAGTTGTGAATATTAATTATATAAGTTGCTATAGAAATGTATTAGCATATAGTGTTTGATACACCGGCATAATTGTGTGTATCTTAGCCCTGGTGTGGTAATGTGTGAAATTATGTGACATGTGTCATAATAGGCTAAGGTACTAATACAAGTGCATGATTGTTAGTTTGAAAGTGTTAAATGTGTGAAATCTGGACAATGGAGTTATATTTGTGAAATTATGAAAAATAGGCCCTTCGTGTGTGTGAAAAAGGGTAGACAAGTGGCCAAATTTGTGTATATGTATGGTTTTTATGATGTAATTATTTAATCAAGTGTGAAATATCCTATGGGACGTGGTTAAGGCACTAAAAGTGGCTAATGACATTGGGTTTGGCTTTAAGACACTCAGGAGGGTGAAAATAATATAAAGTGGTTGTTTTGCATATGAGTCTCCCATTTTTAAATGAAATATCAGACTAAAGTGAAACCCATATAATTAGTTATCTTGTCAAATAAGCTTTGTATGAGTGTTTGAATCACTTCAATCATATCTCGTATGAGAAAATGGTTCACATCAAAAGTTTTTATCATTAAGCTATTAATGATAGCAAAATCTGCTACATGTCGGTGACGTATGGTACACATGGCACAGTGTGTGGTTCAGAGTGAGGGCTTGTGATTTTGTACTACATGCCATGGCATATAGCCTATTTTATTGAAAAATAATGTTTTGCCTTTATTTTCATAATATATGATATGAGTGCAATATGTAAACTTTTACTAAGTAATAATGTCTACTTTTGAAAGTTTTTTAATGATCTTCGAAAGGTTTTGGGATCCCAACTATTTAAAAGTATTTATTTTTTTGATATTCTTGATAAAGATTTTGTGAGGATTATGTGTGATAGTTTGGTAATGTCAAAATAGACATTACACCCTCATTGTATCACACATCTTTACATAAGTTGTTGTCATGACAACTCAATGCTATCATGGCAGCTCCTTAGGACCAATTTCTGAAGTGTGTCATTTCACTGTTTGAACTCCAATACGAGCGATTCAAGTTTTCACACGTAACTAATTAAGCTACCTAACTAATGGCATTGATTACATGACAATATGCTTCACTAATAGAAAGTTAGATACTTAGATAAGTAACAACTGCTTTTTCTTTTAAAATAATTCTAGAAGTTCCAAACTTACCCAACAAGTGCTAAAAGCCCTAAAACTATTACAAGTCAAATAGATCATTATACACCTGATGAAGCAATCATACAATCAAGTCAACATACCAACCACATTTTGGCCACTAAACCTCACTTAATAATTATAACAGGGTACAAAATTATAATTCTTAAAAATACAATAATAACATCTTAGCCAAGATAGTAACCATACACTTGCACTAGTTTTTTGACTTCTCACAATAAAATCATCACATGCACACCATCTTAGGCCAAAATACACAAAATGAGCTATTCTCGTACAAGTGCAATCAAGAAATGCTTGTCATAAGTTGGCAATAACATGTGTGTTTGTATATATATTAATGCATTACATATCAAATAAAGTACATCATAACAAAAAGAATTCCTTACTTACACTACTCTCCCCTTTGCCCTTATAGGAGCCTTCACTTATAGGGAGTGAGAACAATATCTCAATAACTAAATAATTTAATCTATCTACAAGTGAGTGAGACAAGTAAATGAGCATGTCAAATGAGCAATATCAAAACATCATTAATAAAGGACAATCAGGTATGTTCTTATACATACAATGCATGATTACTCACACCTGCCTTATATCTTCCACATTACTTCTGACTAAATGTATGAGCTAATAATTCAATAAGACTAAGTTAACATGACTAGACTAGCACAAGCTTACCTATTATAGGAGGCATCTTGGCTAAAAATACCTTCACCCTTTTTTAGACCATAGATTCCTCCTTTTTGAATACTCTAGGTGTTGTATGTCCAATTACCACATGATAATACTAGAACTTTCAAATAAGAAAGACTAAATATCGAGGCCACCTAAGATGCTAGTAAGTACATAAATATTTATAAGTTTCTACTTCCCTAGGGTGAACTCCTACCCTTTCACAATTGATTGTGCTCATATATGTGTCACAACATGACATGAGCAAATTAAAACACGCATATTCAAATCATGTTATATATAGTTCAAACCACTTCTAGCATTTCAAAGTTTAAAACTACTTTTACAAATATTATTATAGATATATATATTAATATAAATGCATCTTTCCACATAATGCCCACTTTACATAAGTTTCCAAGATTACAAACACATTAATACTTGTGCATTGCATAGCCAAAAAAATAGAATAACATTTCGCAAAACTCATAATCATTCAAACAAGTAGGTACAAGGATTAGATCATTTAGTTACCTCAACTCTTTTATTATAGAAGGATTACTCATGGCAAAATAATTACTCCCTTATCCTCCACTAACTCAAAAGGGTCCAAACAATAACTATCTACAAGATTAAATGTTAATCCTTAATTTTCAACTCTATTAAACCCCCTTTTATGCTATAATTACTTGTCCACACTCTCTAATCTTTATTGCCAGGTTAACTAAGCCCTAACAATCTTCCAGTATCTCCATTCATCTCCTTCAAACTCAAACAACACAAGATTGACCTACATGACTCCTAAACTTACAAATTAAGCTTAGGGTTCATCTAAACCCTAGCTAAAAACTCTAAATCATCATAAAATTACTAAACTAAGTACAGAAACTTAAATTAACTCTTTTTACCCTATATTTTAGAATGTGAATCCATCATGACATATAGCAAAGCATTTGGCCTCACTTTAAAGCTCAGTTAGCCTGAAACCAGTAACCTCCTCCCATATTCACTCAACACAAGAGAAGATTAACCAAATCACCATATCAAACATACCATCAATAATCAAAAAATTTATTTGAAAAGCTTTGGCCAAAGACTTGCTTCGCAAAGTCAAAAAAACGATAATACATTTGACTAACACACAGTAGAAGCCAATCACATGCATTCACAAGACTTATTGCATGCCATAAAAAACTAAAAAATTAAGTTGAACTAAGGGTTATGCGCCACAGTGTGCAGTACATGTGCCGCAGCATGTAGCATAGAGCCACATGCCTAACTTTTTTATGCCATTGCCAAGGCATGTGATACCATGAGCTGTGGTATGCCTACCCAAATTTTTTGCTATCATTTTGACAGTAAAATGATGAACTTTCAGTGTGCATCATTTTTACATACGATGTTCAATCAGAGTGATTCAAGGGCCCATATAAAGCTTAGCTCATAAGCTAGCTAATGAAGATAGGTTTAGATACGATCCAATGATTTGATCAAAATTTAGACACTAGGTGAAACAAGTCACTTTTTTTGAAAATTTTGCGCACCCAAATACTCAAGTTGATCCCTTTCTCTCATTAGACCACACAAGGCCTTGAATCAAGTCCAAAAGAACCTAACACACCTAATTGATCACAACATAACACATATATATTCATATATCAAAATTTGACCCCTCAATGACCAATTTCTACATTTCATAAAATTTCACAACTTGATTAACTAGGCCCTTTTTCTCGACATAATCACATATATTCACATTCACAATATAAGTATTACTCAATCTTAACTCTAAATTACTCATTTCATTATAATTTCACACTTGAGCTTAAGATTTATCAACTTACACAAATCTTAGCCCCATATTCAATTTACCACATATATACACAATCAGGCTAAGATCTGACAAAATCCTTCCTTAAACATGCATACAACCCTATAGAAACTCATATACACATATATACTGAAGTTCTCAGTTCATTACACAATCTTAAAGACTTCCACGATAATGCACCACTATGCCAGTCCTGTCTCACTCCCCTTGCCCTAGTCACTTCCTGGTCCTATAAAAATTTAACTATGGGGGTGAGATAAAAATCTCATTAATAGAATAACTCGCTCCTATTGACAATCACATGCAACTATATGAAAGTAAAACATAATATATTATTTTATATAATGTATCATCTATTTCATTTCAAACAATACTCATATCAAACATTTCATCACTTTTTAAACTGTTTTTACCACTTTTCTCCACTTATACCACATATAGAAATATATTGCATTACACAGCATGGTCACTACCGATCGAACTTTAAATCACCCAGACACAAAAACCATAGGCTTACCTTAGACCTATATACACATTTATTGGCCTTGAGCTCACCTATAGTGATAGAATCACCTAACCAAAGGTGTTCTATCTTACTTCCAGACTATGGTTTTCCCCAATACACATAATAGGGTGTCATCGACTCTTAACACCATATCACAAGATACTAATGAGTTTGATATCTCCAACACCGTGCCTCAATAAGAAGTAGTAAGGAGATCTTCTCTAACATCACACTGAAAAAGATAATAAGGAGGTATAATTCTCCAATACCGTACCCTATCGAGCACTAAAGAGAATATGCCATGTGGTCTTATCACCATCTCTCCGCTTTGAGTGAACTCTTACACTAATGATCATGCTTTCCGAACTACGTAGGTTCCTAATCACCACTTTTCTTATACATGTACTATACACATTTTATAGCAAACTATACCTATTTCATCATTCATCTAAGAAAAGTTCTTTTATGTAATAAACATTCAATGCCACTAAACATGTTTAGTTCAAAACAATTCATGCTCTTTATAGCATACTCACACACAATTACAATAAACAGTCAAATAAAGAAAGTTATTTGATTATTCAAACACTCTATTAGTAGAAAGGTTACCTGTGGATTTCAACCACTATTATAGCTTATCATAAGCTTCCTTTCTCAACTCACCCACTCAATATGCCCAATTTAAACACATTTGGCACATTTTAGTTATTAGTCCAATTTGACCAAAAACGCATATTTACTATTTATGGCATTATTACTCGATTACTACTTTTACAACATCTCAATCGATCCTACTTTTACTCAATCAAATTCTTATCCTTTTCTCTTGTTAGAAATTGTGCCCTAAGGCCAATCATTATGCTATGCACATTATTATTTAATGAATTTCTCTTTTGTTATAATAACAATTGCATGTTCAATATGATAACTACATCCCTGGACAAACTATAGTAATTGTCCTAATGTCCCTAGTCGGTCATCTTTGAGGAATCATAGATGAAACAAGACTAGTATGACTTTGATTAATTATATAGATACAAATTAAAGTCATAGGCACTTGAAAGAGTACAAGGTGCTGGACGGACCCACTATAAGAAAGCTGAATGGTACAAGTCATAAGCTTATCTCATATGTAACTATATCACCAAGCCTTTTGACTTGAGATCATCATGGATTCCTACATGATGACAACTGGAACTTTGACCTAGTCAAAAGTCACCTTTGATCGGGTGATCATAAAGGCTATGATTGAGTTAGTGATATTCATGTAGAGGAATATGAGTGGTCAAGATGATATTTTTTCTTACATTAAGTGAGAGATATTACTGGGCCCCTCGATGAGTAAGACTGAGAAAATTATGGCCATACTACAATAGCAAGGGGTTTTTCCATTGCTACTGTTAGTTTACTCAAAGATTGAGAAAGTAACGGTCATAAAGGAGAATGATAATTCTATATCTCATACTAAACCCAAATATCGTGTGACAAAAGGGATGTAATATGGTTGCATGATAGGTTACATGAAATCATTGATCCCTATATGAATTGGGTAGTTGCAATGTCTTACTAGAGGCCCCTCGTGACTTGTATGCTAATAGCATATTAGTCTACTATCATTTTCTTATGGACCTATAGGGTCGCACATAAGAACAGCCCAACTTAAGCTATAATATCCAAATTCA